>NC_092740.1:39823522-40127272 GCF_047496795.1 Chiloscyllium punctatum
GTGGACTGGCCATGCTAAATTGTCCCATAGTGCCCAGGGATGTGCAGGTTAGGGTGGATTGGCCATGCTAGATTGTCCCATAGTGTCCAGGGATGTGCAGGTTAGGGTGGACTGGCCATGCTAAATTGTCCCATAGTGCCCAGGGATGGACAGGTTAGGGTGGATTGGCCATGCTAAATTGTCCCGTAGTGCCCAGGGATGTGCAGGTTAGGGGGGATTGGCCATGCTAAATTATCCTATAGTGCCCAGGGACCTCCAGGTTAGGGTGGATGGGCTGAACGGCCTGCTACCACACTGCAGGGATTCTGTGAAATCAGAATTCGAGTTCCCTCAAATCATCACAATTCTTTAGCACTCTCCAAGCAGTGTGCGCCAAGTCTTTAGCTTTCTGTAGACGTTGGGCTGGACAGATTCCAAATAGGCCAAGGGGGTGAGGTTCGGGCAAAAGGTTCTTGGAGGCAAGGGATGGGATTCCATTTGGGGAGCTGGGATCTTATTGCAGGAGGGAGCACATCCAAGGGGTACAGGGGACTAATCCCCTGACCGAAACACAGTGTCTATAGTCACATTCAGATGGACTGACCCTCCCACAGTGCCCACTCCCTCAGCACTGACCCTCCGACAGCGCCCACTCCCTCAGCACTGACCCTCCGACAGCGCCCGCTCCCTCAGCACTGACCCTCCGACAGCGCCCGCTCCCTCAGCACTGACCCTCCGACAGCGCCTGCTCCCTCAGCACTGACCCTCCGACAGCGCCCGCTCCCTCAGCACTGACCCTCCGACAGCGCCCGCTCCCTCAGCACTGACCCTCCGACAGCGCCCGCTCCCTCAGCACTGACCCTCCCACAGCGCCCGCTCCCTCAGCACTGACCCTCCGACAGCGCCCGCTCCCTCAGCACTGACCCTCCGACAGCGCCCGCTCCCTCAGCACTGACCCTCCGACAGCGCCCGCTCCCTCAGCACTGACCCTCCGACAGCGCCCGCTCCCTCAGCACTGACCCTCCGACAGCGCCCGCTCCCTCAGCACTGACCCTCCCACAGCGCCCACTCCCCCAGCACTGACCCTCCCACAGCGCCCGCTCCCTCAGCACTGACCCTCCGACAGCCCCCACTCCCTCAGCACTGACCCTCCCACAGCACCCACTCCCTCAGCACTGACCATCCCACAGCGCCCACTCCCTCAGCACTGACCCTCCCACAGCGCCCACTCCCTCAGCACTGACCCTCCCACAGTGCCCACTCCCTCAGCACTGACCCTCCCACAGTGCCCACTCCCTCAGCACTGACCCTCCCACAGTGCCCACTCCCTCAGCACTGACCCTCCCACAGTGCCCACTCCCTCAGCACTGACCCTCCCACAGTGCCCACTCCCTCAGTGCTGACCCTCCCACAGCGCCCGCCCCCTCAGCACTGACCCTCCGACAGTGCCCGCCCCCTCAGCGCTGACCCTCCGACAGCGCCCGCTCCCTCAGCACTGACCCTCCCACAGCGCCCGCTCCCTCAGCACTGACCCTCCGACAGCACCCGCTCCCTCAGCACTGACCCTCCGACAGCACCCGCTCCCTCAGCACTGACCCTCCCACAGCACCCGCTCCCTCAGCGCTGACCCTCCCACAGCCCCCACTCCCTCAGCACTGACCCTCCCACAGCACCCGCTCCCTCAGCGCTGACCCTCCCTCAGCGCCGATACTGAAGGCAAATGGTTTCAGGGGTTAAGGAGGGTGATATGTAAATGCAGAGTTTGGACCGGGGAGTGGGGGGGGGGGGGGGGGGGGGGGGGGGGGAGCGCCAGGCTCCCCTACCTTCCAGCGTAGGAGCAGGATGTTGATAATGGCGATGAGGGGGCAGGGCCCATTCTCACTCTGCGTGATCAGTGGGGTCTTCTCCCCCTTCCAGGTCACCCACTTCACCAGGTGGAAGGTGCTGCTGGGGTCTGCCCTCGCCATCTCGGGTCTGGGCAGGGTGCCCTCCGGCTGCGCCGCGGGAGGGGCGACCCCCTCCGGTTCGGGCAGGGAGACCCCGACCTCGCTCGCCGACTCCAGGCCGTTCACCTCCTCCAGGCCTTCCTGGGCGGGAGACGTCCGCCCATCGCTCTCCTTCCCGTCTCCCCCCGGAGTGCCAGCGGGAGCGGTCTCTTCCTTGGCCGGGCTGGCACCCTCCACAGCCGCCGCGTCACCTTCCTGCCAGCGCCCGTCCTCCGTGGCGGACATGGCTCCGCGGCCTCTGCCGATCCTCTGGGCCTGGATCAGCCGCCCCCTTGGCGCCTCGCGGTTGACGAGCCGCCCTCCCCCTCCCCGATTTTCACCGGAGCCGCGTCACGTTCCCGGTGAGGGTCGGGTCGTGCGGCCAGCGTCTCTCACGGCCTCGGCGAGAGGGCCGCGGTTTTCGGAGGCAGGAACGCCGCGGTTTCCGACGTCGCTCCCAGCGGCCAACAGTGCAACGCCCTCTCCGCCGATCCAGGCCGGGAAATCTCGGCGGGTGGGGCAGGATGAGTAGGCACCCTCCCGGCACCCTCTTTCCCCCAGCCCTGAATGACTCGGCAACCTCGCCCTGGGTAACCCACTTCAGGACGCACCCAGGCCCTCGAGTTCGGCTCCTTTGCCCCTGTTTGGTGTCGGGTTTTGCCAACTAAGGCGCTTGCACGTGTGTGGGGAGAGTCACAAATTACCCCCGCCCCCCTCGGGAAGGGACGGACGAGTCAGGTCTCCTTCTGTGTCCCGGACGACCCCTCCACCAGGACTTGACCACCTCTCATGGGCGTCCGGACGCCACTGCTCGGACTTCACCGTCTCCCCCCACCAAACCTCCTAACCACCACGAAGACCAGGCACCCTTTTACCCTTGTGTTACCACCACCACACCCCTCAACCAAATATACCCCCACCCGACTCAAATTACCACCTCACCTCTGCCCCCACCACAACTACCACCCCAGCCCCACTCTGCTAAAACTACCCCTCCACCAGATCAACTCCTCCCACTAAAATGACACCCGCACCATCACCATAACTACACCCTCCAACAAAAAAAAGGTCTACCCCAACCCCGCCTTCACCAAAGCCAACACTCTCCCAACCAGAACTGACAACACCAACTCCTAACAAATCTACCCCCCCAGCTAGAACGGCCAACGCCAACCCCACCAGATCTACCCCCCCAGCTAGAACGGCCAACGCCAACCCCACCAGATCTACCCCCCAGCTAGAACGGCCAACGCCAACCCCACCAGATCTACCCCCCAGCTAGAACGGCCAACGCCAACCCCACCAGATCTACCCCCCAGCTAGAACGGCCAACGCCAACCCCACCAGATCTACCCCCCAGCTAGAACGGCCAACGCCAACCCCACCAGATCTACCCCCCAGCTAGAACGGCCAACACCAACCCCACCAGATCTAACCCCCCAGCTAGAACGGCCAACGCCAACCCTTCCAAACCTACCCCCAAATAGAACATCCAAACCAACCCTTCCAAATCTAGCCCCAACCAAATCAGCCAACACCAATCCCACCAAAACGTCCCCCCCAAAGCAAAATGACCCCTCCCCCACCAACCCAACACTCCCACCACTAGCCCCCAATCCCAATTACCCCCCAACCCCTACCTCCCTGTTATTTGCCCCCCTCCACTGACGTCAGAGGGACCTTGCTATCCCGCCCCTCCCCCACAACCCCCAGGAAACCCCGGTTTTGAAAAGCGGGGTAAATCCGGGCGATGACCGCCCGGTTGAGTGGCCACTCGGTGGATCTCCCGGATCCTGAGGTAACCCCGGGTCGATTCCCACCCGATCCCCCGGAAAATCGGGGTTTTATTATTTTTCCCCGCCTTTTTCAAAATGGCGGCGGGCGAACCGGAAACGGACGGCCGGGGCGACAAGGAGACCGCGGCAGGGACAAGAAGGGAACCCGCTTCCGGGCACCGGTCCTCCGAGTTCCCTCGGCTCGCAGCGCCACCCCAGCTCCGCTGCAGGCCGGAGGACCACACTGCAGCTCAATGCAACTCATTCTCCCCCTTTCCCAAATTTACCCCCTTCACCCCCCTCCATTTCCCAGTCAATTTACCCCCTTCACCCCCCTCCATTTCCCATTCCATTTACCCCCTTCACCTCCCCTCCATCTTCTATTCCATTTACCCCCTTCACCCCCCTCCATTTCCCATTCCATTTACCCCCTTCACCTCCCCTCCATCTTCTATTCCATTTACCCCCTCCACCTCCCCCTCCATTTCCCATTCCATCTCCCCCTTCACCACCCCCTCCATTTCCCATTCCATCTCCCCCTTCACCTCCCCTCCATCTTCTATTCCATTTACCCCCTTCACCCCCCTCCATTTCCCATTCCATTTACCCCCTTCACCTCCCCTCCATCTTCTATTCCATTTACCCCCTCCACCTCCCCCTCCATTTCCCATTCCATTTACCCCCTTCACCTCCCCTCCATCTTCTATTCCATTTACCCCCATTCACCTCCCCCTCCATTTCCCATTCCATTTACCCCTTCATCTACCCCTCCATCTCCTATTCCATTCACCCCTTCATCTTCCCCATTTCCCATTCTATTTACCACTACATCTCCCCTTCACCTCCCCCTCATTTCCTATTCCATTTACCCCTCAATCTCCCCCTCATATATCATTCCATTTTCCCCATTTCCCATTCCATTTACCCCTTCATCTATCCCTCCATTTCCCATTCCATTTATCCCCCTCCATTTCCCATTCCATTTACCCCCTTCACCTCCCACTCCATTTCCCATTCCATTTACCCCCTCCATCTCTCCCTCCATTTCCCATTCCATTTACCCCCTTCACCTCCCACTCCATTTCCCATTCCATTTATCCCCCTTCTCCTCCCCCTCCATTTCCCATTCCATTTACCCCCTCCATCTCTCCCTCCATTTCCCATTCCATTTATCCCCCTCCATTTCCCATTCCATTTACCCCCTTCACCTCCCCCTCCATTTCCCATTCCATTTACCCCCTTCACCTCCCCCTCCATTTCCCATTCCATTTACCCCTTCACCTCCCCCTCCATTTCCCATTCCATTTACCCCTTCACCTCCCCCTCCATTTCCCATTCCATTTACCGCCTTCACCTCCCCCTCCATTTCCCCCATCTCTTCCCCCAACCCCCGTCCTTTGCACCTCACCATTATACCCCATTTACCCCGACCTACCTCCCCCCTCCATTTGCCCCTAAACATCTACGACCATTACCACCCACTCCATCCCCTGTTCTCACCCCCCACCTCGTCCTTTTCTATCCCCATTTCTTCACCCTCCCCCTCTTTATTTCACCCACACTCACCCCCTTGGCAGGCCACGCAAGGTCATTGTCCCACATCGTCGTTTACTCCATGAGAGGGTCAGGGCTGAGGGATGGGCACTGTTGGAGGGTCAGGGCTGAGGGATGGGCACTGTTGGAGGGTCAGGGCTGAGGGATGGGCACTGTTGGAGGGTCAGTGCTGAGGGAGTGGGTCCTGTCGGAGAGTCAGTGCTGAGGGAGTGGGTCCAGTTGGAGGGTCAGTGCTGAGGGAGTTGGCGCTGTGGGAGGGTGAGTGCTGAGGGAGTGGGCACTGTCGGAGGGTCAGTGCTGAGGGAGTGGGTGCTGTCAGAGGGTCAGTGCTAAGGGAGCGGGCGCTGTGGGAGGGTCAGTGCTGAGGGAGTGGGTCCTGTTGGAGGGTCAATGCTGAGGGAGTGGGGGCTGTGGGAGGGTCAGTGCTGAGGGAGTGGGTGCTGTGGGAGGGTCAGTGCTGAGGGAGTGGGTCCTGTCGGAGGGTCAGTGCTGAGGGAGTGGGCGCTGTGGGAGGGTCAGTGCTGAGGGAGTGGGTGCTCTCGGAGGGTCAGTGCTGAGGGAGTGGGCACTGTCGGAGGGTCAGTGCTGAGGGAGTGGGTGCTGTGGGAGGATCAGTGCTGAGGGAGTGGGTGCTGTCGGAGTGTCAGTGCTGAGGGAGTGGGTGGGGTGGGAGGGTCAGTGCTGAGGGAGTGGGTGCTGTGGGAGGGTCAGTGCTGAGGGAGTGGGTGCTGTCGGAGTGTTAGTGCTGAGGGAGTGGGTGCTGTGGGAGGGTCAGTGCTGAGGGAGTGGGTGCGGTTGGAGGGTCAGTGCTGAGGGAGTAGGCGCTGTGGGAGGGTCAGTGCTGAGGGAGTGGGCGCTGTGGGAGGGTCAGTGTTGAGGGAGCGGGGGCTGTGGGAGGGTCAGTGCTGAGGGAGTGGGTGCTGTCGGAGGGTCAGTGCTGAGGGAGTGGGCGCTGTGGGAGGGTCAGTGCTGAGGGAGTGGGTGCTGTGGGAGGGTCAGTGCTGAGGGAGTGGGTGCTGTGGGAGGGTCAGTGCTGAGGGAGTGGGTGCTGTGGGAGGGTCAGTGCTGAGGGAGTGGGTGCTGTCGGAGGGTCAGTGCTGAGGGAGTGGGTGCTGTCAGAGGGTCAGTGCTGAGGGAGTGGGTGCTGTGGGAGGGTCAGTGCTGAGGGAGTGGGTGCTGTGGGAGGGTCAGTGCTGAGGGAGTGGGGGCTTTTGGAGTGTCAGTGCTGAGGTAGTGGGCGCTGTGGGAGGGTCAGTGTTGAGGGAGCGAGGGCAGTGGGAGGGTCAGTGCTGAGGGAGTGGGCGCTGTGGGAGGGTCAGTGTTGAGGGAGTGGGCGCTGTGGGAGGGTCAGTGCTGAGGGAGTGGGCGCTGTGGGAGGGTCAGTGCTGAGGGAGTGGGTGCTGTCGGAGGGTCAGTGCTGGGGGAGTGGGCGCTTTCGGACGGTCAGTACTGGGGGAAATGCTGAGGGAGTGGGCACTATCGGAGGGTCAGTGCTGTGGGAGCGGGTGCTGTCGGAGGGTCTGCGCTGAGGGTGTGGGCACTATCGGATGGTCAGTGCTGAGGGAGCGGGTGCTGTCGGAGGGTCAGCGCTGAGGGAGTGGGCGCTGTCAGAGGGTCAGTGCTGAGGGAGTGGGTGCTGTCGGAGGGTCAGTGCTGAGGGAGTGGGCACTATCGGAGGGTCAGTGCTGAGGGAGCGGGCGCTGTCGGAGGGTCAGTGCTGAGGGAGCGGGCGCTGTCGGAGTGTCAGTGCTGAGGGAGTGGGTGCTGTGGGAGGGTCAGTGCTGAGGGAGTGGGTGCTGTCGCAGGGTCAGCGCTGAGGGAGTGGGCGCTGTCAGAGGGTCAGTGCTGAGGGAGTGGGTGCTGTCGGAGGGTCAGTGCTGAGGGAGTGGGCACTATCGGATGGTCAGTGCTGAGGGAGCGGGTGCTGTCGGAGGGTCAGCGCTGAGGGAGTGGGCGCTGTCAGAGGGTCAGTGCTGAGGGAGTGGGTGCTGTGGGAGGGTCAGTGCTGAGGGAGCGGGCGCTGTCGGAGGGTCAGTGCTGAGGGAGTGGGCGCTGTCGGAGGGTCAGTGCTGAGGGAGTGGGCACTATCGGAGGGTCAGTGCTGAGGGAGTGGGCGCTGTCGGAGGGTCAGTGCTGAGGGAGTGGGCACTATCGGAGGGTCAGTGCTGAGGGAGTGGGTGCTGTCGGAGGGTCAGTGCTGAGGGAGTGGGCGCTGTGGGAGGGTCAGTGCTGAGGGAGTGGGCGCTGTTAGAGGGTCAGTGCTGGGGGAGTGGGCGCTTTCGGATGGTCAGTACTGGGGGAAATGCTGAGGGAGTGGGCACTATCGGAGGGTCAGTGCTGAGGGAGCGGGTGCTGTCGGAGGGTCAGCGCTGAGGGAGTGGGCGCTGTCAGAGGGTCAGTGCTGAGGGAGTGGGTGCTGTCGGAGGGACAGTGCTGAGGGAGTGGGTGCTGTGGGAGGGTCAGTGCTAAGGGAGCGGGCGCTGTGGGAGGGTCAGTGCTGAGGGAGTGGGTGCTGTGGGAGGGTCAGTGCTGAGGGAGTGGGTGCTGTGGGAGGGTCAGTGCTGAGGGAGTGGGTGCTGTGGGAGGGTCAGTGCTGAGGGAGTGGGGGCTGTGGGAGTGTCAGTGCTGAGGGAGTGGGCGCCGTGGGAGGGTCAGTGCTGAGGGAGTGGGCGCTGTGGGAGGGTCAGTGTTGAGGGAGCGAGGGCTGTGGGAGGGTCAGTGCTGAGGGAGTGGGCGCTGTCGAAGTGTCAGTGCTGAGGGAGTGGGTGCTGTGGGAGGGTCAGTGCTGAGGGAGTGGGTGCTGTCGAAGTGTCAGTGCTGAGGGAGTGGGTGCTGTGGGAGGGTCAGTGCTGAGGGAGTGGGTGCTGTCGGAGGGTCAGTGCTGAGGGAGTGGGTGCTGTGGGAGGGTCAGTGCTGAGGGAGTGGGGGCTGTGGGAGGGTCAGTGCTGAGGGAGTGGGCGCTGTCGGACGGTCAGTGCTGAGGGAGTGCGCGCTGTCGGAGGGTCAGTGCTGAGGGAGTGGGTGCTGTGGGAGGGTCAGTGCTGAGGGAGTGGGCACTGTGGGAGGGTCAGTACTGAGGGAGTGCGCGCTGTCGGAGGGTCAGTACTGAGGGAGTGCGCGCTGTGGGAGGGTCAGTGCTGAGGGAGTGGGCGCTGTCAGACGGTCAGTGCTGAGGGAGTGAGCGCTGTCAGAGGGTCAGTGCTGGGGGAGTGGGTGCTGTGGGAGGGTCAGTGCTGAGGGAGTGGGTGCTGTCGGAGTGTCAGTGCTGAGGGAGTGGGTGCTGTGGGAGGGTCAGTGCTGAGGGAGTGGGTGCTGTCAGAGGGTCAGTGCTGAGGGAGTGGGTGCTGTGGGAGGGTCAGTGCTGAGGGAGTGGGTGCTGTCGGAGTGTCAGTGCTGAGGGAGTGGGTGCTGTGGGAGGGTCAGTGCTGAGGGAGTGGGTGCTGTCGGAGTGTCAGTGCTGAGGGAGTGGGCACTATCGGATGGTCAGTGCTGAGGGAGCGGGTGCTGTCGGAGGGTCAGCGCTGAGGGAGTGGGCGCTGTCAGAGGGTCACTGCTGAGGGAGTGGGTGCTGTCGGAGGGTCAGTGCTCAGGGAGTGGGCACTATCGGAGCGTCAGTGCTGAGGGAGTGGGTGCTGTGGGAGGGTCAGTGCTGAGGGAGTGGGCACTGTGGGAGGGTCAGTACTGAGGGAGTGGGTGCTGTCGGAGGGTCAGTGCTGAGGGAGTGGGTGCTGTTGGAGGGTCAGGGCTGAGGGATGGGCACTGTTGGAGGGTCAGGGCTGAGGGATGGGCACTGTTGGAGGGTCAGTGCTGAGGGAGTGGGTCCTGTCGGAGAGTCAGTGCTGAGGGAGTGGGTCCAGTTGGAGGGTCAGTGCTGAGGGAGTTGGCGCTGTGGGAGGGTGAGTGCTGAGGGAGTGGGCACTGTCGGAGGGTCAGTGCTGAGGGAGTGGGTGCTGTCAGAGGGTCAGTGCTAAGGGAGCGGGCGCTGTGGGAGGGTCAGTGCTGAGGGAGTGGGTCCTGTTGGAGGGTCAATGCTGAGGGAGTGGGGGCTGTGGGAGGGTCAGTGCTGAGGGAGTGGGTGCTGTGGGAGGGTCAGTGCTGAGGGAGTGGGGGCTGTGGGAGGGTCAGTGCTGAGGGAGTGGGTGCTGTGGGAGGGTCAGTGCTGAGGGAGTGGGCGCTGTGGGAGGGTCAGTGCTGAGGGAGTGGGTGCTCTCGGAGGGTCAGTGCTGAGGGAGTGGGCACTGTCGGAGGGTCAGTGCTGAGGGAGTGGGTGCTGTGGGAGGATCAGTGCTGAGGGAGTGGGTGCTGTGGGAGGGTCAGTGCTGAGGGAGTGGGTGCTGTCGGAGTGTTAGTGCTGAGGGAGTGGGTGCTGTGGGAGGGTCAGTGCTGAGGGAGTGGGTGCGGTTGGAGGGTCAGTGCTGAGGGAGTAGGCGCTGTGGGAGGGTCAGTGCTGAGGGAGTGGGCGCTGTGGGAGGGTCAGTGTTGAGGGAGCGGGGGCTGTCGGAGGGTCAGTGCTGAGGGAGTGGGTGCTGTGGGAGGGTCAGTGCTGAGGGAGTGGGTGCTGTCGGAGGGTCAGTGCTGAGGGAGTGGGCGCTGTGGGAGGGTCAGTGCTGAGGGAGTGGGTGCTGTGGGAGGGTCAGTGCTGAGGGAGTGGGTGCTGTGGGAGGGTCAGTGCTGAGGGAGTGGGTGCTGTCGGAGGGTCAGTGCTGAGGGAGTGGGTGCTGTCAGAGGGTCAGTGCTGAGGGAGTGGGTGCTGTGGGAGGGTCAGTGCTGAGGGAGTGGGGGCTTTTGGAGTGTCAGTGCTGAGGTAGTGGGCGCTGTGGGAGGGTCAGTGTTGAGGGAGCGAGGGCAGTGGGAGGGTCAGTGCTGAGGGAGTGGGCGCTGTGGGAGGGTCAGTGTTGAGGGAGTGGGCGCTGTGGGAGGGTCAGTGCTGAGGGAGTGGGCGCTGTGGGAGGGTCAGTGTTGAGGGAGTGGGCGCTGTGGGAGGGTCAGTGTTGAGGGAGTGGGTGCTGTGGGAAGGTCAGTGCTGAGGGAGTGGGCGCTGTGGGAGGGTCAGTGTTGAGGGAGCGAGGGCTGTGGGAGGGTCAGTGCTGAGGGAGTGGGCGCTGTGGGAGGGTCAGTGTTGAGGGAGTGGGTGCTGTGGGAGGGTCAGTGCTGAGGGAGTGGAGCTGAGGGAGGGTCAGTGTTGAGGGAGTGGGCGCTGTGGGAGGGTCAGTGCTGAGGGAGCGGGCGCTGTCGGAGGGTCAGTGCTGAGGGAGTGGAGCTGAGGGAGGGTCAGTGCTGAGGGAGCGGGCGCTGTCGGAGGGTCAGTGCTGAGGGAGTGCACGCTGTCGGAGGGTCAGTGCTGAGGGAGTGGGCACTGTGGGAGGGTCAGTGCTGAGGGAGTGCGCGCTGTCGGAGGGTCAGTGCTGAGGGAGTGGGCGCTGTCAGTGGGTCAGTGCTGAGGGAGTGAGCGCTGTCAGAGGGTCAGTGCTGAGGGAGTGGGTGCTGTCAGAGGGTCAGTGCTGAGGGAGTGGGTGCTGTCGGAGTGTCAGTGCTGAGGGGGTGGGTGCTGTGGGAGGGTCAGTGCTGAGGGAGTGGGTGCTGTCGGAGTGTCAGTGCTGAGGGAGTGGGTGCTGTGGGAGGGTCAGTGCTGAGGGAGTGGGTGCTGTCGGAGTGTCAGTGCTGAGGGAGTGCGCGCTGTCGGAGGGTCAGTGCTCAGGGAGTGGGCACTATCGGAGCGTCAGTGCTGAGGGAGTGGGTGCTGTGGGAGGGTCAGTGCTGAGGGAGTGGGCACTGTGGGAGGGTCAGTACTGAGGGAGTGGGTGCTGTCGGAGGGTCAGTGCTGAGGGAGTGGGTGCTGTTGGAGGGTCAGGGCTGAGGGATGGGCACTATTGGAGGGTCAGGGCTGAGGGATGGGCACTGTTGGAGGGTCAGTGCTGAGGGAGTGGGTCCTGTCGGAGAGTCAGTGCTGAGGGAGTGGGTCCAGTTGGAGGGTCAGTGCTGAGGGAGTTGGCGCTGTGGGAGGGTGAGTGCTGAGGGAGTGGGCACTGTCGGAGGGTCAGTGCTGAGGGAGTGGGTGCTGTCAGAGGGTCAGTGCTAAGGGAGCGGGCGCTGTGGGAGGGTCAGTGCTGAGGGAGTGGGTCCTGTTGGAGGGTCAATGCTGAGGGAGTGGGGGCTGTGGGAGGGTCAGTGCTGAGGGAGTGGGTGCTGTGGGAGGGTCAGTGCTGAGGGAGTGGGGGCTGTGGGAGGGTCAGTGCTGAGGGAGTGGGTGCTGTGGGAGGGTCAGTGCTGAGGGAGTGGGCGCTGTGGGAGGGTCAGTGCTGAGGGAGTGGGTGCTCTCGGAGGGTCAGTGCTGAGGGAGTGGGCACTGTCGGAGGGTCAGTGCTGAGGGAGTGGGTGCTGTGGGAGGATCAGTGCTGAGGGAGTGGGTGCTGTCGGAGTGTCAGTGCTGAGGGAGTGGGTGGGGTGGGAGGGTCAGTGCTGAGGGAGTGGGTGCTGTGGGAGGGTCAGTGCTGAGGGAGTGGGTGCTGTCGGAGTGTTAGTGCTGAGGGAGTGGGTGCTGTGGGAGGGTCAGTGCTGAGGGAGTGGGTGCGGTTGGAGGGTCAGTGCTGAGGGAGTAGGCGCTGTGGGAGGGTCAGTGCTGAGGGAGTGGGCGCTGTGGGAGGGTCAGTGTTGAGGGAGCGGGGGCTGTCGGAGGGTCAGTGCTGAGGGAGTGGGTGCTGTGGGAGGGTCAGTGCTGAGGGAGTGGGTGCTGTCGGAGGGTCAGTGCTGAGGGAGTGGGCGCTGTGGGAGGGTCAGTGCTGAGGGAGTGGGTGCTGTGGGAGGGTCAGTGCTGAGGGAGTGGGTGCTGTGGGAGGGTCAGTGCTGAGGGAGTGGGTGCTGTCGGAGGGTCAGTGCTGAGGCAGTGGGTGCTGTCAGAGGGTCAGTGCTGAGGGAGTGGGTGCTGTGGGAGGGTCAGTGCTGAGGGAGTGGGCGCTGTCGGTGGGTCAGTGCTGAGGGAGTGGGGGCTTTTGGAGTGTCAGTGCTGAGGTAGTGGGCGCTGTGGGAGGGTCAGTGTTGAGGGAGCGAGGGCAGTGGGAGGGTCAGTGCTGAGGGAGTGGGCGCTGTGGGAGGGTCAGTGTTGAGGGAGTGGGCGCTGTGGGAGGGTCAGTGCTGAGGGAGTGGGCGCTGTGGGAGGGTCAGTGTTGAGGGAGTGGGCGCTGTGGGAGGGTCAGTGTTGAGGGAGTGGGTGCTGTGGGAAGGTCAGTGCTGAGGGAGTGGGCGCTGTGGGAGGGTCAGTGTTGAGGGAGCGAGGGCTGTGGGAGGGTCAGTGCTGAGGGAGTGGGCGCTGTGGGAGGGTCAGTGTTGAGGGAGTGGGTGCTGTGGGAGGGTCAGTGCTGAGGGAGTGGAGCTGAGGGAGGGTCAGTGTTGAGGGAGTGGGCGCTGTGGGAGGGTCAGTGCTGAGGGAGCGGGCGCTGTCGGAGGGTCAGTGCTGAGGGAGTGGAGCTGAGGGAGGGTCAGTGCTGAGGGAGCGGGCGCTGTCGGAGGGTCAGTGCTGAGGGAGTGCACGATGTCGGAGGGTCAGTGCTGAGGGAGTGGGCACTGTGGGAGGGTCAGTGCTGAGGGAGTGCGCGCTGTCGGAGGGTCAGTGCTGAGGGAGTGGGCGCTGTCAGTGGGTCAGTGCTGAGGGAGTGAGCGCTGTCAGAGGGTCAGTGCTGAGGGAGTGGGTGCTGTCAGAGGGTCAGTGCTGAGGGAGTGGGTGCTGTCGGAGTGTCAGTGCTGAGGGGGTGGGTGCTGTGGGAGGGTCAGTGCTGAGGGAGTGGGTGCTGTCGGAGTGTCAGTGCTGAGGGAGTGGGTGCTGTGGGAGGGTCAGTGCTGAGGGAGTGGGTGCTGTCGGAGTGTCAGTGCTGAGGGAGTGCGCGCTGTCGGAGGGTCAGTGCTGAGGGAGTGGGCACTATCGGATGGTCAGTGCTGAGGGAGCGGGTGCTGTCGGAGGGTCAGTGCTGAGGGAGTGGGTGCTGTCAGAGGGTCAGTGCTAAGGGAGCGGGCGCTGTCGGTGGGTCAGTGCTGAGGGAGTGGGTGCTGTGGGAGGGTCAGTGCTGAGGGAGTGGGTGCTGTGGGAGGGTCAGTGCTGAGGGAGTGGGTGCTGTGGGAGGGTCAGTGCTGAGGGAGCGGGGGCTGTGGGAGGGTCAGTGCTGAGGGTATGTGCGCTGTGGGAGGGTCAGTGCTGAGGGAGCGGGGGCTGTGGGAGGGTCAGTGCTGAGGGAGTGGGCGCTGTGGGAGGGTCAGTGCTGAGGGAGTGGGGGCTGTGGGAGGGTCAGTGCTGAGGGAGCAGGCGCTGTGGGAGGGTCAGTGCTGAGGGAGTGGGTGCTGTGGGAGGGTCAGTGCTGAGGGAGTGGGCGCTGTCGGAGGGTCAGTGCTGAGGGAGTGGGTGCTGTGGGAGGGTCAGTGCTGAGGGAGTGGGCGCTGTGGGAGGGTCAGTGCTGAGGGAGCGGGTGCTGTGGGAGGGTCAGTGCTGAGGGAGCGGGCGCTGTCGGAGGGTCAGTGCTGAGGGAGTGGGCGCTGTGGGAGGGTCAGTGCTGAGGGAGTGGGCACTATCGGAGGGTCAGTGCTGAGGGAGTGGGTGCTGTCGGAGGGTCAGTGCTGAGGGAGTGGGCGCTGTGGGAGGGTCAGTGCTGAGGGAGTGGGTGCTGTCGGAGGGTCAGTGCTGGGGGAGTGGGCGCTTTCGGACGGTCAGTACTGGGGGAAATGCTGAGGGAGTGGGCACTATCGGAGGGTCAGTGCTGTGGGAGCGGGTGCTGTCGGAGGGTCTGCGCTGAGGGTGTGGGCACTATCGGATGGTCAGTGCTGAGGGAGCGGGTGCTGTCGGAGGGTCAGCGCTGAGGGAGTGGGCGCTGTCAGAGGGTCAGTGCTGAGGGAGTGGGTGCTGTCGGAGGGTCAGTGCTGAGGGAGTGGGCACTATCGGAGGGTCAGTGCTGAGGGAGCGGGCGCTGTCGGAGGGTCAGTGCTGAGGGAGCGGGCGCTGTCGGAGTGTCAGTGCTGAGGGAGTGGGTGCTGTGGGAGGGTCAGTGCTGAGGGAGTGGGTGCTGTCGCAGGGTCAGCGCTGAGGGAGTGGGCGCTGTCAGAGGGTCAGTGCTGAGGGAGTGGGTGCTGTCGGAGGGTCAGTGCTGAGGGAGTGGGCACTATCGGATGGTCAGTGCTGAGGGAGCGGGTGCTGTCGGAGGGTCAGCGCTGAGGGAGTGGGCGCTGTCAGAGGGTCAGTGCTGAGGGAGTGGGTGCTGTGGGAGGGTCAGTGCTGAGGGAGCGGGCGCTGTCGGAGGGTCAGTGCTGAGGGAGTGGGCGCTGTCGGAGGGTCAGTGCTGAGGGAGTGGGCACTATCGGAGGGTCAGTGCTGAGGGAGTGGGCGCTGTCGGAGGGTCAGTGCTGAGGGAGTGGGCACTATCGGAGGGTCAGTGCTGAGGGAGTGGGTGCTGTCGGAGGGTCAGTGCTGAGGGAGTGGGCGCTGTGGGAGGGTCAGTGCTGAGGGAGTGGGCGCTGTTAGAGGGTCAGTGCTGGAGGAGTGGGCGCTTTCGGACGGTCAGTACTGGGGGAAATGCTGAGGGAGTGGGCACTATCGGAGGGTCAGTGCTGAGGGAGCGGGTGCTGTCGGAGGGTCAGCGCTGAGGGAGTGGGCGCTGTCAGAGGGTCAGTGCTGAGGGAGTGGGTGCTGTCGGAGGGTCAGTGCTGAGGGAGTGGGCACTATCGGATGGTCAGTGCTGAGGGAGCGAGTGCTGTCGGAGGGACAGTGCTGAGGGAGTGGGTGCTGTGGGAGGGTCAGTGCTAAGGGAGCGGGCGCTGTGGGAGGGTCAGTGCTGAGGGAGTGGGTGCTGTGGGAGGGTCAGTGCTGAGGGAGTGGGTGCTGTGGGAGGGTCAGTGCTGAGGGAGTGGGGGCTGTGGGAGTGTCAGTGCTGAGGGAGTGGGCGCCGTGGGAGGGTCAGTGCTGAGGGAGTGGGCGCTGTGGGAGGGTCAGTGTTGAGGGAGCGAGGGCTGTGGGAGGGTCAGTGCTGAGGGAGTGGGCGCTGTGGGAGGGTCAGTGTTGAGGGAGTGGGTGCTGTGGGAAGGTCAGTGCTGAGGGAGTGGGTGCTGTGGGAGGGTCAGTGCTGAGGGAGTGGGTGCTGTCGGAGGGTCAGTGCTGGGGGAGTGGGCGCTTTCGGACGGTCAGTACTGGGGGAAATGCTGAGGGAGTGGGCACTATCGGAGGGTCAGTGCTGTGGGAGCGGGTGCTGTCGGAGGGTCTGCGCTGAGGGTGTGGGCACTATCGGATGGTCAGTGCTGAGGGAGCGGGTGCTGTCGGAGGGTCAGCGCTGAGGGAGTGGGCACTATCGGAGGGTCAGTGCTGAGGGAGCGGGCGCTGTCGGAGGGTCAGTGCTGAGGGAGCGGGCGCTGTCGGAGTGTCAGTGCTGAGGGAGTGGGTGCTGTGGGAGGGTCAGTGCTGAGGGAGTGGGTGCTGTCGCAGGGTCAGCGCTGAGGGAGTGGGCGCTGTCAGAGGGTCAGTGCTGAGGGAGTGGGTGCTGTCGGAGGGTCAGTGCTGAGGGAGTGGGCACTATCGGATGGTCAGTGCTGAGGGAGCGGGTGCTGTCGGAGGGTCAGCGCTGAGGGAGTGGGCGCTGTCAGAGGGTCAGTGCTGAGGGAGTGGGTGCTGTGGGAGGGTCAGTGCTGAGGGAGCGGGCGCTGTCGGAGGGTCAGTGCTGAGGGAGTGGGCGCCGTGGGAGGGTCAGTGCTGAGGGAGTGGGCGCTGTGGGAGGGTCAGTGTTGAGGGAGCGAGGGCTGTGGGAGGGTCAGTGCTGAGGGAGTGGGCGCTGTGGGTGGGTCAGTGTTGAGGGAGTGGGTGCTGTGGGAAGGTCAGTGCTGAGGGAGTGGGTGCTGTGGGAGGGTCAGTGCTGAGGGAGCGGGGGCTGTGGGAGGGTCAGTGCTGAGGGAGTGGGTGCTGTCGAAGTGTCAGTGCTGAGGGAGTGGGTGCTGTGGGAGGGTCAGTGCTGAGGGAGTGGGTGCTGTCGGAGGGTCAGTGCTGAGGGAGTGGGTGCTGTGGGAGGGTCAGTGCTGAGGGAGTGGGGGCTGTGGGAGGGTCAGTGCTGAGGGAGTGGGCGCTGTCGGACGGTCAGTGCTGAGGGAGTGCGCGCTGTCGGAGGGTCAGTGCTGAGGGAGTGGGTGCTGTGGGAGGGTCAGTGCTGAGGGAGTGGGCACTGTGGGAGGGTCAGTACTGAGGGAGTGCGCGCTGTCGGAGGGTCAGTACTGAGGGAGTGCGCGCTGTGGGAGGGTCAGTGCTGAGGGAGTGGGCGCTGTCAGACGGTCAGTGCTGAGGGAGTGAGCGCTGTCAGAGGGTCAGTGCTGGGGGAGTGAGCGCTGTCAGAGGGTCAGTGCTGAGGGAGTGGGTGCTGTGGGAGGGTCAGTGCTGAGGGAGTGGGTGCTGTCGGAGTGTCAGTGCTGAGGGAGTGGGTGCTGTGGGAGGGTCAGTGCTGAGGGAGTGGGTGCTGTCGGAGTGTCAGTGCTGAGGGAGTGCGCGCTGTCGGAGGGTCAGTGCTGAGGGAGTGGGCACTATCGGATGGTCAGTGCTGAGGGAGCGGGTGCTGTCGGAGGGTCAGCGCTGAGGGAGTGGGCGCTGTCAGAGGGTCACTGCTGAGGGAGTGGGTGCTGTCGGAGGGTCAGTGCTGAGGGAGTGGGCACTATCGGAGGGTCAGTGCTGAGGGAGTGGGTGCTGTGGGAGGGTCAGTGCTGAGGGAGTGGGCACTGTGGGAGGGTCAGTACTGAGGGAGTGGGTGCTGTCGGAGGGTCAGTGCTGAGGGAGTGGGTGCTGTGGGAGGGTCAGTGCTGAGGGAGTGGGTGCTGTCGGAGGGTCAGTGCTGAGGGAGTGGGTGCTGTCCGAGGGTCAGTGCTGAGGGAGTGGGTGCTGTCGGAGGGTCAGTGCTGAGGGAGTGGGCGCTGTGGGAGGGTCAGTGCTGAGGGACTGGGCACTGTCGGAGGGTCAGTGCTGAGGGAGTGGGTGCTGTCGGAGGGTCAGTGCTGAGGGAGTGGGTGCTGTCAGAGGGTCAGTGCTAAGGGACCGGGCGCTGTCGGTGGGTCAGTGCTGAGGGAGTGGGTGCTGTGGGAGGGTCAGTGCTGAGGGAGCGGGCACTGTCGGAGGGTCAGTGCTGAGGGAGTGGGTGTTGTGGGAGGGTCAGTGCTGAGGGAGCAGGGGCTGTGGGAAGTTCAGTGCTGAGTGAGTGGGTGCTGTGGGAGGGTCAGTGCTGAGTGAGTGGGTGCTGTGGGAGGGTCAGTGCTGAGTGAGTGGGTGCTGTGGGAGGGTCAGTGCTGAGGGAGCGGGCGCTCTGGGAGGGTCAGTGCTGAGGGAGTGGGTGCTGTGGGAGGGTCAGTGCTGAGGGAGCGTGCGCTGTGGGAGGGTCAGTGCTGAGGGAGCGGGCGCTGTGGGAGGGTCAGTGCTGAGGGAGCGGGTGCTGTGGGTGGGTCAGTGCTGAGGGAGCGGCCACTGTCGGAGGGTCAGTGCTGAGGGAGTGGGTGCTGTGGGAGGGTCAGTGCTGAGGGAGTGGGCGCTGTTAGAGGGTCAGTGCTGAAGGAGCGGGCGCTGTGGGAGGGTCAGTTTTGAGGGAGCGGGTGCTGTCGGAAGGTCAGTGCTGAGGCAGTGGGTGCTGTGGGAGTGTCAGTGCTGAGGGAGTGGGTGCTATCGGAGGGTCAGTGCTGAGGGAGTGGGCACTGTCGGAGGGTCACTGCTGAGGGAGTGGGTGCTGTCGGAGGGTCAGTGCTGAGGGAGCGGGCGCTGTCGGAGGGTCAGTGCTGAGGGAGCGGGCGCTGTCGGAGGGTCAGTGCTGAGGGAGTGGGTGCTGTCGGAGGGTCAGTGCTGAGGGAGTGGGCGCTGTGGGAGGGTCAGTGCTGAGGGATCGGGTGCTGCAGGTTTGGGAATCAACACCCGGTGGCAGCAGAGCCCAGTGCTGAGAGTCGGAGCAGATGGATCTCGGGATAAATTCCTCCGAATTCCTGGTGAATAACGGAGACCAGTCCCGAATGAATGGGTGTGACGGTAGGGGGTGACAACGTTCCCCCATTCTCAAGCCCCTAGGTGCAAGGCTGAATGGGTACAAAGACATGGATTGGATGACCATTGTGGGCTGAATGGCCTTTTCTGACCCACACAGAGGGGAGGATCAATATTTCATCAACTTCAGATGCAATTCAGGAGAGTAAAGCCTCCTCTACACTGTCCCCCCCCTCCCCATCCCAGGGACAGGGACAGCACAGGGTTAGATACAGAGTAAAGCTCCCTCTACACTGTCCCCCTCTCCCAGGGACAGGGACAGCACGGGGTTAGATACAGAGTAAAGCTTCCTCTACACTGTCCCCCCCCTCCCCATCCCAGGGACAGGGACAGCACAGGGTTAGATACAGAGTAAAGCTTCCTCTACACTGTCCCCCCCCTCCCCATCCCAGGGACAGGGACAGCACGGGGTTAGATACAGAGTAAAGCTCCCTCTACACTGTCCCCCTCTCCCAGGGACAGGGACAGCACGGGGTTAGATACAGAGTAAAGCTTCCTCTACACTGTCCCCCCCCTCCCCATCCCAGGGACAGGGACAGCACGGGGTTAGATACAGAGTAAAGCTTCCTCTACACTGTCCCCCCATCCCAGGGAAAGTTCGGGGTTAGATACAGAGTAAAGCTCCCTCTACACTGTCTCCCCCATCCCAGGGACAGGGACAGGGTTAGATACAGAGTAAAGCTCCCTCTGCACTGTCCCCCCCGTCCCAGGGACAGGGACAGCACGGGGTTAGATACAGAGTAAAGCTCCCTCTACACTCTCCCCCACCATCCCAGGGACAGGGACAGCACAAGGTTAGATACAGAGTAAAGCTCCCTCTGCACTGTCCCCCCCATCCCAGGGAACGTTCGGGGTTAGATACACAGTAAAGCTCCCTCTACACTGTCTCCCCCATCCCTGGGACAGGGACAGGGTTAGATACAGAGTAAAGCTCCCTCTGCATTGTCCCCCCCATCCCAGGGACAGGGACAGCACGGGGTTAGATACAGTGTAAAGCTCCCTCTACACTGTCCCCCACCATTCCAGGGACAGGGACAGGGACAGGGTTAGATACAGAGTAAAGCTCCCTCTGCACTGTCCCCCCCATCCCAGGGACAGGGACAGCACGGGCTAGATACAGAGTAAAGCTTTCTCTACACTGTCCCCCACCATCCCGGGGACAGGGACAGCACGGGGTTAGATACAGAGTAAAGCTCCCTCTGTCTCTCTGCTCTCTACCTCTCCCTCTGTCTGGCTAATCCACCCACTCCCCTCCCACACAGAGAGAGAGGGATAGAGACAGACAGAGAGAAATAGATAGAGACAGACAGATAGAGAGAAACAGAGAGAGAGAAAAACAGAGAGAGGTAGAGAGAGAGAGAGGGACAGAGAGAGAGAGAGAGAAAGAGGGACAGATAAAGAGACAGAGAGAGGGAGAGACAGAGAGAGTGTAGTCTGCTCACTGTCTCAGCTGAGAATACATATCACATGAGAATGTGTTCCGTGTCTGTGACAACACGAGCTGATATAAAACCCAGTAACAGGCTCCCGTATCCCAGTCTGGGAGACTGCTGACCGAGAGAGAGAGAGAGGGGGAGGGAGAAAGGGACAGAGAGAGGGAGGGTCAGAGAGGGACGGGCAATGAGAGGGAGAGAAAGGGAAGGAAAGTGACACAGAGAGAAGAGCGCAAGACAGAGCGAGACAGAGAGAGAGAGAGAGAGAGAGAGCGACAGAGAGAGGACAAGGGGCAGTGAGTCTCTCGGAAGTGTTTTTTTCTCCAGTACTGACACATCACCTCCACCACCCTGACCATCAACAGACAGAAGGTAAGGAGGGAGCAGATGCTAGTGTCTGAGTGTGTGTGAGAGTGTGTGTGTCTGTGGGAGAGTCTGTGGGAGAGTGAGAGTGTGTGAGAGAGTGTGTGGGAGAGTGTGAGTGTGTGTGAGAGTGTGTGTGTCTGTGGGAGAGTGTGTGGGAGAGTGTGTGTCTGTGTGAGAGTGTGTGGGAGAGTGAGAGTGTGTGAGAGAGTGAGAGTGTGTGAGAGAGTGTGTGGGAGAGTGAGAGTGTGTGAGAGAGTGTGTGGGAGAGTGAGAGTGTGTGAGAGTGTGTGTGTCTGTGGGAGAGTGTGTGGGAGAGTGAGAGTGTGTGAGAGAGTGTGTGGGAGAGTGTGAGTGTGTGTGAGAGTGTGTGTGTCTGTGGGAGAGTGTGTGGGAGAGTGAGAGTGTGTGTGAGAGTGTGTGGGAGAGTGAGAGTGTGTGTGAGAGTGTGTGGGAGAGTGAGAGTGTGTGAGAGAGTGTGTGGGAGAGTGAGAGTGTGTGAGAGTGTGTGTGTCTGTGGGAGAGTGTGTGGGAGAGTGTGTGTCTGTGTGAGAGTGTGTGGGAGAGTGAGAGTGTGTGGGAGAGTGTGTGTCTGTGTGAGAGTGTGTGGGAGAGTGAGAGTGTGTGAGAGAGTGAGAGTGTGTGAGAGAGTGTGTGGGAGAGTGAGAGTGTGTGAGAGTGTGTGTGTCTGTGGGAGAGTGTGTGGGAGAGTGAGAGTGTGTGAGAGAGTGAGAGTGTGTGAGAGAGTGTGTGGGAGAGTGAGAGTGTGTGAGAGTGTGTGTGTCTGTGGGAGAGTGTGTGGGAGAGTGAGAGTGTGTGAGAGAGTGAGAGTGTGTGAGAGAGTGTGTGGGAGAGTGAGAGTGTGTGTGTCTGTGGGAGAGTGTGTGGGAGAGTGTGTGTCTGTGTGAGAGTGTGTGAGAGTGTGTGTGTCTGTGAGAGAGTGTGTGGGAGAGTGTGTGTCTGTGTGAGAGTGTGTGGGAGAGTGTGTGTCTGTGTGAGAGTGTGTGGGAGAGTGAGAGTGTGTGAGAGTGTGTGGGAGAGTGTGTGTCTGTGTGAGAGTGTGTGGGAGAGTGTGTGTCTGTGTGAGAGTGTGTGGGAGAGTGAGAGTGTGTGAGAGAGTGAGAGTGTGTGAGAGAGTGTGTGGGAGAGTGAGAGTGTGTGAGAGTGTGTGTGTCTGTGAGAGAGTGTGTGGGAGAGTGTGTGTCTGTGTGAGAGTGTGTGGGAGAGTGTGTGGGAGAGTGAGAGTGTGTGAGAGAGTGAGAGTGTGTGAGAGAGTGTGTGGGAGAGTGAGAGTGTGTGAGAGAGTGTGTGGTAGAGTGAGTGTGTGTGAGAGTTTGTGTGGGAGAGTGAGAGTGTGTGAGAGAGTGTGTGGGAGAGTGAGTGTGTGTGAGAGTTTGTGTGTCTGTGGGAGAGTGTGTGGGAGAGTGTGAGTGTGTGAGTGAGTGTGTGTGAGAGTGTGTGTGGGAGAGTGAGTGTGTGTGAGAGTGTGTGTGTGTGAGAGTGTGTGGGAGAGTGAGTGTGTGTGAGAGTGTGTGTGGGAGAGTGAGTGTGTGTGAGAGTGTGTGTGTGAGAGAGTGTGTGGGAGAGTGTGAGTGTGTGGGAGAGTGAGTGTGTGTGAGAGTTTGTGTGTCTGTGGGAGAGTGTGTGGGAGAGTGAGAGTGTGTGAGAGAGTGTGTGGGAGAGTGAGTGTGTGTGAGAGTGTGTGTGTCTGTGTGAGAGTGTGTGGGAGAGTGAGAGTGTGTGAGAGAGTGTGTGGGAGAGTGAGTGTGTGTGAGAGTTTGTGTGTCTGTGGGAGAGAGTGTGTGTGAGAGTGTGTGTGTCTGTGTGAGAGTGTGTGGGAGAGTGAGAGTGTGTGAGAGAGTGTGTGGGAGAGTGAGTGTGTGTGAGAGTTTGTGTGTCTGTGGGAGAGTGTGTGGGAGAGTGAGAGTGTGTGAGAGAGTGTGTGGGAGAGTGAGAGTGTGTGAGAGAGTGTGTGGGAGAGTGAGAGTGTGTGTGAGTGTGTCTGTGTGAGAGTGTGTGGGAGAGTGAGAGTGTGTGTGAGTGTGTGTGTCTGTGTGAGAGTGTGTGGGAGAGTGAGAGTGTGTGAGAGAGTGTGTGGGAGAGTGAGAGTGTGTGTGTGTGTCTGTATCTGTGTGTGCATCTGAGTGTGAGTGTATGAACTTGTAAGTGTGTCTGTGTATGAGAAAGTGTGTGTGTGTGTGTGTGTGTGTGTGAGTGTGTGTGTGTATGCGAGTGTGAGACGGTGTGCATGTGTCTGTGTGTGTGAAAGAGTGTGTGAGTCTGTATCTGTGTCTCTCTCACACGCACACACACTCATACACACAGTCAGTCACACACATACACACTCACACACTTTCAGACACACACAGTCACTCACTCACACACACTCTCTCTCACACACTCTCTCACACACACTCGCACACACAGACACACTTACACACATTCACACAGACAAATACACACTGTCTCACACACACACACTCCCACACATTCTCACACAGACACACGCAGATGCACTCAGACACACACACACAGGCACACACACTCACACACTCACTCACACAGACACACGCAGACACACAGACACATACACTGTCACACTTACACACACAGACACCCTCACACAGACTATCACTCACACACACATTCACACACACACACAGTCCACTCACACAGATACATTCCCACACACTCTCACACTCATTCACACATACTCACACGCACACATACACACACAAATACACACAGACACACACACACAGGACACTCACACACACACTCTCATATACAGACACATACACGCTGTTTCACATTCACACACACACACTCACTCACACACACAAACACAGATGTATTCACACATACCGACACAGATACAGACACACACACAGGACACACACATACTGTATCACACTCACACACTCACCTACACACACACTCTCTCACACTCACTCATACTCAGAAACACGTACACAGTGTTTGTGAGTGTGTGTGTGTATGAGTGTGTGCGTGTGTGTGTGAATGAGTGTGTGTACGTGAGTGACTGTGCGTATGAGAGTGTGTGTGAGTGTGTGTGTGAGCGTGTGTGAGTGTGAGTGTGTGTGTGAACGTGAGTGAGTGTATGCATGTGTGAGTGTGTGTGTGTCTGTGTGTGAGAGTCAGTGTGTGTGTCTGTGTGTGAGAGTCAGTGTGAGTGACTGTGAGTCAGTGTGTGTGAGTGTGTGTGCATGTGTGTGTCTGTGTGTGAGAGTGTCCGTGAGAGTGTGTGTGTGTTGCGTGTGCGAGTGAGTGTGTGTGCGTGTGTGTGTGAGAGTGAGAAGGTGTATGTGTGAGAGCGTGTGTATGTGTGAGAGTGTGTATGTGAGTGTGTGAGCGTGTGAGTGTGTATGTGTGTGAGTGAGAGGGTGTGTGTGTGAGAGCGTGTGTGTGTGCATGTGAGCATTTTGAGTGTGTGTGTGTGAGAGGGTGTGTGTGAGTTTGTGTGAGTGAGTGAGTGTGAGTCTGTGAGTGTGTGTCTGTGAGACTGTGTGTGCGTGAGTCAGTGTGAATCTGTGAGTGTGTGAGAATGAGTGTGTGAGTGAATGTGCATGTGTGAGTGTGTGTGTGTGTCCCGAGTGTGAATGTGTGTGAGAGAATGTGTGTGTGAGACAGTGTGTATGTGTCTGTGTGTATGTGAGTCTGTATCTGTGTGTATGTATGTGTGTCTGAGTGTGTGTATCTTTGTGTGAGTGTATGAACGTGTGAGTGTGTGTGTATGTGAGTGTGTATGTAAGTGTGTGTGAGTATGTATGTGAGAGAGTGTGTGAGTATGTGTGTGAAAGAGTGTGTGTGTGTGAGTCTATCTGTGTCTCTCACACACAGTCCATTCATTCACTCACGCACACACACACATGCACACACACTCCTCTTTCTCACACACACTCACTTAGATACACATACACACACACACACTCACACACAGACACACTCACACATTCACACAGAGACACACACATTCTCACACACACACTCACTCACTCACACACACAGATACACACATACTGTATCACACTCACACACACCTACACACACATTCTCTCTCACACACACCTCACACTCAGAAACACATACACACAGTGTTGTGAGTGTGTGTGCATGAGTGTGTGTGTGTCTGTGTGTGCGTGAGTGTGTGTGCGTGAGTGTGTGCGTGAGTGAGTGACTGTGTGTATGAGTGTGTGTGAGTGTGTGTGTATGTCAGTGTGTGAGCGAGTGAGTGTGTGTGAGTGTGTGTGTCTGTGTGTGTGGAGTGGTGAGTGTGTGTGTCTGAGTGTGTGTGTGTGTGTGTGTGTGTCAGTGTGTGTGTGTGTGAGTGTGAGAATGTGTCTGTGTGAGTGTGTCTGTGTGAGTCTGTGTGTGTGTGTCTGTGTGTGTGTGAGTGTGTGTGTGTGAGTGTCTGTGTGTGTGTATCTGTGTGTGTGAGTGTGTGTGTCTGAGTGTGTGTGTCAGTGTGTGTGTGGGAGTGTGTGTGTGTGTGTCAGTGTGTGTGAGTGTGTATGTGTGAGTGTCTGTGTGTGTGTGTGAGTGTGTGTGTGTGTCTGTGTGTGTGTCTGTGTGAGTGTGTGTGAGTGAGTGCGAGAGTGTGTCTTTGTGAGTGTGTGTGTGTCTGTGTGTGTGAGTATGTGTGTGTGTGTCTGAGTGTGTGTGTCAGTGTGTGTGTGAGTGTGAGTGAGTGTGTGTGTCAGTGTGTGTGTGTATCTGTGAGAGTGTGTGTGTGTGTGTGTGTGTGTATGAGTGTGAGTGTGTGTGTGTGTGATACGGCCAGTCGGAGGGTTTAACACTGCGGTGAGTGATGTGCCCAGGCTGTTACAGTCTCAGCCCTCGATCCACCTTCACTCAGCTCCAGGGTCGGGATATCAAAGGGAATACACTATCCTCACCCTCACCCTCTTCATGATCCTTACACAGAATCAGAACACAGGCTCCAAAACTGAACATACCCACTCTATCTGTCTCTCTGTCTCTCTCTCTCTCTCTCTGTCTGTCCGTCCCTCTCTGTTTTTCTCTCTCTCTGTCTCTCTTCCTCTCTTTCTCTCTCTGTCTCTCTCCCTCTCTCTCCCTCCCTGTCTCTCTCTCTCTCTCATTGTCTCTGTCTTTGTCTTGTGTGTGTGTCTCTCTCTCTCTCTCTCTGTGTCTCTCACTAACATGACATCGCTTTTTAAAAAGGGTGTCAGGCAAAAGATGGAAGATTATAGATCGATTAGCCTCACCTCGGGGGTGGGTACGAACCTGGAATTCATTGCGAGGGATGACATTCCTGAGTACTTGGAGGTGTGTGCTAAAACAGGGGAACGTCAGCACGGCTTCATCTGGGTCGGTCGCGCCTGACAAACCTGCTAGGATTCTTTGAGGAAGTAACGAGCAGGGTAGACCAAGGAGATCCAGTGGATGTTAGCTACCTGGACTCCAGGAAGGCCTTTGACAAGGTGCTGCGGAGGAGGCTGGTGGGTAAGATAAGGGCCCATGGTGTCAGAGGCAAGGTGCTGAAGACATTTCTCCTTATCTCTGTCCTAAAGGGTCTTCTCTTTACTCTAAGGCTGTGCCCTCGGGTCCCAGTCTCTCCTACCAATGGAAACAACTTCCCAAAATCCACCCTGTCCAGGTGGATAGAAGATTGGCTGTCTGGAAGGAAGCAGAGATTGGGAGTAAAAGGCCCCCCCCCTTCTCAGAATGGCAGCCGCTGACAAATGGCGTTCCAGCAGTGTTGGGGCCACAACGTTTCACTTTATACATTAACGATCCTAGATGAAGGAACTGAGAGCGTTCTGGCTAAGCTTGGCAACCGGATACAAAGAACAAAGAGAATGTACAGGCCAGGAACAGGCCCTTCGGCCCTCCAAGCCTGAGCCGATCCAAATCCACTCTCTGAACCTGTCGCCCAATTCCTAAGCATCCCTCTGCTCCCCCACCTACCTTTGCATCTGTCCAGACGCATCTCAAATGAATCTACCGCGTCTGCCTCTCCCACCTCTGCTGGCAACGCGTTCCCGACGCCCACCACCCTCTGGGTGAAGTACTTGTCGCGTCTATCCCCCCTTAAACTTCCCGCCTCTCACCTTGAAAGCGTGGCCTCTCGTTACTGAATCCCTCACCCTGGGAAAAAAGGAGAGATACGAAGATAGATAGAGGGACAGGTAGCACTGCACTGAGGAGGTAGGGAGGCTGCAGAAGGATTGGGACAGGTCAGGAGAGTGGGCAAAGAAGTGGCAGATGGAATACAACCTGGGAAGGTCTGGGATCACGCAGTTTGGTGGGAAGAATCGAGGCATACTTTCAAAGCGGGGAGAAAATTCAGAAATCTGAGACTTTGGGGGGTGCTAGCCCAGGATTGTCTCGAGATAAACTTGCAGGTGGGGGTCAGTCGTTAGGAAGGCAGACGCAACGATGGCATTTATTTTGAGAGGACTTGAATATAAAAGCTGGGGTGTACATCTGAGGCTCTCTAAGGGTCTGGTCAGACCGCATTTGGAGTATTGTGCACAGTTTTGGGCCCCATATCTCAGGAAGGATGTAGTGACAGAGATGGATAGGGTCCTGGGGATCGAGGGGGACGATGGAGTATATTTAAGATGAAGATGGATAGGGTCCCGGGGATCGAGGGGGACGATGGAGTATATTTAAGATGGAGATGGATAGGGTCCTGGGGATTGAAGGGGACGATGGAGTATATTTAAGATGGAGATGGATAGGCTCCCGGGGATCGAGGGGGACGATGGAGTATATTTAAGACGGAGATGAATAGGGTCCTGGGAACGAGGGGGACGATGGAGTATATTTAAGATGGAGATGGATAGGGTCCTGGGCATCGAGGGGGACAATGGAGTATATTTAAGACACAGATGGATAGGGTCCCGGGGATCGAGGGGGACGATGGAGTATATTTAAGACACAGATGGATAGGGTCCCGGGGATCGAGGGGGACGATGGAGTATATTGAAGATGGAGATGGATAGGGTCCCCGTGATCGAGGGGGACGATGGAGTATATTTAAGATGGAGATGGATAGGGTCCTGGGCATCGAGGGGGACGATGGAGTATATTTAAGACAGAGATGGATAGGGTCCCAGGGATCGAGGGGGACGATGGAGTATATTTAAGACGGAGATGGATAGGGTCCTGGGGATCGAGGGGGACGATGGAGTATATTTAAGATGGAGATGGATAGGGTCCTGGGGATCGAGGGGGACGATGGAGTATATTTAAGATGGAGATGGATAGGGTCCTGGGGATCGAGGGGGACGATGGAGTATATTTAAGATGGAGATGGATAGGGTCCTGGGGATCGAGGGGGACGATGGAGTATATTTAAGACACAGATGGATAGGGTCCTGGGGATCGAGGGGGACGATGGAGTATATTTAAGATGGAGATGGATAGGGTCCTGGGGATCGAGGGGGACGATGGAGTATATTTAAGACACAGATGGATAGGGTCCTGGGGATCGAGGGGGACGATGGAGTATATTTAAGATGGAGATGGATAGGGTCCTGGGGATCGAGGGGGACGATGGAGTATATTTAAGATGGAGATGGATAGGGTCCCGGGGATCGAGGGGGACGATGGGGTATATTTAAGATGGAGATGGATAGGGTCCCGGGGATCGAGGGGGACGATGGGGTATATTTAAGACGGAGATGGATAGGGTCCTGGGGATCGAGGGGGACGATGGAGTATATTTAAGATGGAGATGGATAGGGTCCTGGGGATTGAGGGGGACGATGGAGTATATTTAAGACACAGATGGATAGGGTCCTGGGGATCGAGGGGGACGATGGAGTATATTTAAGATGGAGATGGATAGGGTCCTGGGGATCGAGGGGGACGATGGAGTATATTTAAGACACAGATGGATAGGGTCCTGGGGATCGAGGGGGACGATGGAGTATATTTAAGATGGAGATGGATAGGGTCCTGGGGATCGAGGGGGACGATGGAGTATATTTAAGATGGAGATGGATAGGGTCCCGGGGATCGAGGGGGACGATGGGGTATATTTAAGATGGAGATGGATAGGGTCCCGGGGATCGAGGGGGACGATGGAGTATATTTAAGATGGAGATGGATAGGGTCCCAGGGATCGAGGGGGACGATGGAGTATATTTAAGACGGAGATGGATAGGGTCCTGGGGATCGAGGGGGACGATGGAGTATATTTAAGATGGAGATGGATAGGGTCCTGGGGATCGAGGGGGACGATGGAGTATATTTAAGATGGAGATGGATAGGGTCCTGGGGATCGAGGGGGACGATGGAGTATATTTAAGATGGAGATGGATAGGGTCCTGGGGATCGAGGGGGACGATGGAGTATATTTAAGACACAGATGGATAGGGTCCTGGGGATCGAGGGGGACGATGGAGTATATTTAAGATGGAGATGGATAGGGTCCTGGGGATCGAGGGGGACGATGGAGTATATTTAAGACACAGATGGATAGGGTCCTGGGGATCGAGGGGGACGATGGAGTATATTTAAGATGGAGATGGATAGGGTCCTGGGGATCGAGGGGGACGATGGAGTATATTTAAGATGGAGATGGATAGGGTCCCGGGGATCGAGGGGGACGATGGGGTATATTTAAGATGGAGATGGATAGGGTCCCGGGGATCGAGGGGGACGATGGGGTATATTTAAGACGGAGATGGATAGGGTCCTGGGGATCGAGGGGGACGATGGAGTATATTTAAGATGGAGATGGATAGGGTCCTGGGGATTGAGGGGGACGATGGAGTATATTTAAGACACAGATGGATAGGGTCCTGGGGATCGAGGGGGACGATGGAGTATATTTAAGATGGAGATGGATAGGGTCCTGGGGATCGAGGGGGACGATGGAGTATATTTAAGACACAGATGGATAGGGTCCTGGGGATCGAGGGGGACGATGGAGTATATTTAAGATGGAGATGGATAGGGTCCTGGGGATCGAGGGGGACGATGGAGTATATTTAAGATGGAGATGGATAGGGTCCCGGGGATCGAGGGGGACGATGGGGTATATTTAAGATGGAGATGGATAGGGTCCCGGGGATCGAGGGGGACGATGGGGTATATTTAAGATGGAGATGGATAGGGTCCTGGGGATCGAGCGGGACGATGGGGTATATTTAAGACGGAGATGGATAGGGTCCTGGGGATCGAGGGGGACGATGGAGTATATTTAAGACGGAGATGAATAGGGTCCTGGGGATCGGGGGGGACGATGGAGTATATTTAAGACACAGATGGATAGGGTCCCGGGGATCGAGGGGGACGATGGAGTATATTTAAGACAGAGATGGATAGGGTCCCGGGGATCGAGGGGGATGATGGAGTATATTTAAGATGGAGATGGATAGGGTCCTGGGGATCGAGGGGGACGATGGAGTATATTTAAGATGGAGATGGATAGGGTCCCGGGGATCGAGGGGGACGATGGAGTATATTTAAGATGGAGATGGATAGGGTCCTGGGGATCGAGGAGGACGATGGAGTATATTTAAGACGGAGATGGATAGGGTCCTGGGGATCGAGGGGGACGATGGAGTATATTTAAGATGGAGATGGATAGGGTCCTGGGGATCGAGGGGGACGATGGAGTATATTTAAGATGGAGAGGGATAGGGTCCTGGGGATCGAGGGGGACGATGGTGTATATTTAAGACAGAGATGGATAGGGTCCTGGGGATCGAGGGGGACGATGGAGTATATTTAAGACACAGATGGAAAAGGTCCTGGGGATCGAGGGGGACGATGGGGTATATTTAAGATGGAGATGGATAGGGTCCTGGGGATCGAGGGGGTCGATGGAGTATATTTAAGACAGAGATAGATAGGGTCCCGGGGATCGAGGGGGACGATGGAGTATATTTAAGATGGAGATGGATAGGGTCCTGGGGATCGAGGGGGACGATGGAGTATATTTAAGACACAGATGGATAGGGTCTGGGGATCGAGGGGGACGATGGAGTATATTTAAGATGGAGATGGATAGGGTCCCGGGGATCGAGGGGGACGATGGGGTATATTTAAGATGGAGATGGATAGGGTCCCGGGGATCGAGGGGGACGATGGGGTATATTTAAGATGGAGATGGATAGGGTCCTGGGGATCGAGGGGGACAATGGGGTATATTTAAGATGGAGATGGATAGGGTCCTGGGGATCGAGGGGGACGATGGAGTATATTTAAGATGGAGATGGATAGGGTCCTGGGGATCGAGGGGGACGATGGAGTATATTTAAGACAGAGATGGATAGGGTCCTGGGGATCGAGGGGGACGATGGAGTATATTTAAGATGGAGATGGATAGGGTCCCGGGGATCGAGGGGGACGATGGGGTATATTTAAGATGGAGATGGATAGGGTCCTGGGGATCGAGGGGGACGATGGGGTATATTTAAGACGGAGATGGATAGGGTCCTGGGGATCGAGGGGGACGATGGAGTATATTTAAGATGGAGATGGATAGGGTCCCGGGGATCGAGGGGGACGATGGAGTATATTTAAGATGGAGATGGATAGGGTCCTGGGGATCGAGGGGGACGATGGAGTATATTTAAGACGGCGATGGATAGGGTCCTGGGAATCGAGGGGGACGATGGAGTATATTTAAGATGGAGATGGATAGGGTCCTGGGGATCGAGGGGGACGATGGAGTATATTTAAGATGGAGATGGATAGGGTCCTGGGGATCGAGGAGGACGATGGAGTATATTTAAGATGGAGATGGATAGGGTCCCGGGGATCGAGGGGGACGATGGAGTATATTTAAGATGGAGATGGATAGGGTCCCGGGGATCGAGGGGGACGATGGAGTATATTTAAGACGCAGATGGATAGGGTCCCGGGGATCGAGGGGGACGATGGAGTATATTTAAGATGGAGATGGATAGGGTCCTGGGGATCGAGGGGGAGGATGGAGTATATTTAAGACAGAGATGGATAGGGTCCCGGGGATCGAGGGGGACGATGGAGTATATTTAAGATGGAGATGGATAGGGTCCTGGGGATCGATGGGGACGACGGAGTATATTTAAGACACAGATGGATAGGGTCCCGGGGATCGAGGGGGACGATGGAGTATATTTAAGACGCAGATGGATAGGGTCCCGGGGATCGAGGGGGACGATGGAGTATATTTAAGATGGAGATGGATAGGGTCCCGGGGATTGAGGGGGACGATGGAGTATATTTAAGATGGAGATGGATATGGTCCCGGGGATCGAGGTGGACGATGGAGTATATTTAAGATGGAGATGGATAGGGTCCTGGGGATCGAGGGGGACGATGGAGTATATTTAAGATGGAGATGGATAGGGTCCTGGGGATCGAGGGGGACGATGGAGGATATTGAAGATGGAGATGGATAGGGTCCCGGGGATCGAGGGGGACGATGGAGTATACTTAAGACAGAGATGGATAGGGTCCCGGGGATCGAGGGGGACGATGGAGTATATTTAAGACACAGATGGATAGGGTCCCGGGGATCGAGGGGGACGATGGAGTATATTTAAGATGGAGATGGATAGGGTCCCGGGGATCGAGGGGGACGATGGAGTATATTTAAGACACAGATGGATAGGGTCCCGGGGATCGAGGGGGACGATGGAGTATATTTAAGATGGAGATGGATAGGGTCCCGGGGATCGAGGGGGACGATGGAGTATATTTAAGACAGAGATGGATAGGGTCCCGGGGATCGAGGGGGACGATGGAGTATATTTAAGATGGAGATGGATAGGGTCCCGGGGATCGAGGGGGACGATGGAGTATATTTAAGATGGAGATGGATAGGGTCCTGGGGATCGAGGGGGACGATGGAGTATATTTAAGACGGAGATGGATAGGGTCCTGGGGATCGAGGGGGACGATGGAGTATATTTAAGATGGAGATGGATAGGGTCCCGGGATCGAGGGGGACGATGGAGTATATTTAAGACAGAGATGGATAGGGTCCCGGGGATCGAGGGGGACGATGGAGTATATTTAAGATGGAGATGGATAGGGTCCTGGGGATCGAGGGGGACGATGGAGTATATTTAAGATGGAGATGGATAGGGTCCCGGGGATCGAGGGGGACGATGGAGTATATTTAAGATGGAGATGGATAGGGTCCCGGGGATCGAGGGGGACGATGGAGTATATTTAAGATGGAGATGGATAGGGTCCCGGGGATCGAGGTGGACGATGGAGTATATTTAAGATGGAGATGGATAGGGTCCTGGGGATCGAGGGGGACAGGGAGAAAGTGGGAGAATGGGATTGAGAAACATATCAGCCATAACTGAATGGGGGATCGGATTTGATGGGCTGAATGGCCTCATTTCTGCTTCTAGATCTTATGGTCTCTCTCTCACACTTTCTCCCTATTTCTCTCCCTCCCACTCTCTCTGTTTCTCACTCTCTCTCTCTCTCTCTCTTTCTTCCTCCCCCTTCCACACTCTCTTTTTCTCTCTCCCTCTCTCTCCCCCTCTCAATGAATATCCCCCAACCCTCCCGGAGGCAGTCGGTTCGAGAGTCCCGTTATGACCCTCTCGGGATTGTGTGTGTATCTATGTGGGCGGCCATATTGGTTTCCTCAAATCCCCTTGGAATGACGCACTCTCGCTACTGACCCTTCCTCATCCATGCCCCTCGTCATCCTGTACATCCCAGCTTGGTCCACCCCACCCGCCGGGACCCCCATCTCAACACCAAACCCCTCCCCCACCCCCCCCCCCCCCGACTCTAGCATGGGGCTGGATGGGTCAAATGGCCTCATGCTGTGAATGGATTTGGAGGTCCAATCATCAGCTTCTGTTCCGTTGATTTCTTTCCTTAGAAATTTTTGGACGAGTGAGGGCCGTACCCCGCTGCCACGTAATGTGGTTCCTGGAGAGCGTAGGCCGCACGATGACGGGACCCAGTGACGTAGGGAGGACACGAGGACGGCGCCATCGTCTGGGCCAGGCACAGGGTGGCCACCCGAACGTGCTGACCCCGGACAGGATCCCCGAATTTTTCATCCCGCCCTCACTCGCACCCGGGAGGGGGTCTCCCTCCCGCCCGTGGAGGGAGCGGCCCACCCGGGGCGAAAGGGAGGGAAAGGAGGAGGAAGAGGGGCCTGCAGGCCTCATCCCGCGGCACGCTAACCCTGGGGAGATTGTCTGCCTTTCTGAGAGCCCGCACACCCGCCGGAAGGAGTCACTTTTCCATGGCCCTGATCTCTGCCACCCCGGGGAGAGCCCTCCCAAGGCCTGGTACAGGGCCCCGAGCCTGAGCACTAGGCCTGAGTCTCAGGCCCGAGAATCAAGCCTGAGCACGAGGCCCGAGGCTTGGAGTTTGAACACTAGGCCCAAGGCTCAGAACTGGGCTGAAAGCCTGAGGTCTACGCCAGAGGCCCGGAGCCTGAATACTCGGCCTGAGGCCCGAAGCTGGACCCAAAGCCTGAGGCCTAAGCCCAAAGCCCAGAGCCTGAATACTAGGCCCAAGGCCTGGAGCTGGGCCCAGATGTTGAGATCCAGGCCTGTGTCCCAGAGCTGGGCACAGAGCCTAAGGCCCGGAGGCCTCCTGGACAGCGACACCGCCTCCTCCTCGGCTGAGTCCTCGCCCTTCAACTCTCCCTCGCCCGCTCGCTTGCCGCACTGGGCCCTCACTGTAGACGACGATGACAGCAGCTCCTCCGAGAGCAGCCCCGTGGTCCACCGGAGGGCGGGGCGGGATTTGGGAGGCCCCCTCCGCTACCCAGCAAACCCCCGATGGCAGCACCCGTGGGGCCCGGCAGAGGAGGAGGAGGGGTGCTGGGTCACTCTGGACACCGGGGGCAGGCTCCTTCTGTTGTCAGAATACACGGCAGAGAGCCGGCTCCTCCGCGTAAGGCTGGTGAGCGGGCGGGGCCTGTACCCGGACTCCTTCCCCGTCGCAGGGGTCAGCTGCTGCGCTGCCCTCTGCCTCTTGCCCGGGAGGACCCAGCAGCAGCGGAGCACTGTTGTCCGGAGGAGCCGGAGCCCAGTCTTCGACCAGGCATTCGTCTTTGAGGGGGTTGCCGTGGGCGACCTCCATGACAAGGCCTTGGGCCTAAAGGTCATCAACAAAGGCTCCAGGATGAGGAGGGACTGTGTTTTGGGACAGAGCCAACTAGGCCTGGCGGCCATCTTGTCTGGCAACCACACATTGGCCAAGGGTTAGACCCAGAGTGAGTGTGAGGGGCGAGGGAGGGGGACTGATGGAGGGGGAGCGATCCCTCGCCTGCAGGCCAATGTTCGGAAACTTTTTGATTTCCGTCTGTTCGTTTCTCTGCTTTTGTAATAAATCGTTGCCATTGACGACGCCTACTGACTCTGAGCCTCGTTTGTCCAGGGAGTCCTGCCCATCCCCCAACCGAGGGACGAGGGGAGAGGGAGGAAGGGTCAAAGGCAGGAACATGGGAAGGGGCTGGATTTAGGGGAGGGAAGGTGGAACGGGGAGGAGGAGGAGGAGGAGAAGGGGCTCAGGGAGACAGTGAGGGCTTGAGGGAGGGAGATTACCATCCTGACCAGGTCTTTTTATTGAGGATCGAGGAGAGAACTTAGCAACAGAACCAGCTATGACAGAGAATTGTCAACATACCCCCTCAGCGTTGACCCTCCGACAGCGCCCGCTCCCTCAGCACTGACCCTCCCACAGCACCCACTCCCTCAGCACTGACCCTCCGACAGCACCCACTCCCTCAGCACTGACCCTCCCACAGCACCCACTCCCTCAGCACTGACCCTCCGACAGCGCCCGCTCCCTCAGCACTGACCCTCCGACAGCGCCCACTCCCTCAGCACTGACCCTCCGACAGCACCCACTCCCTCAGCACTGACTGTCCGACAGCGCCCACTCCCTCAGCACTGACCCTCCGACAGCACCCGCTCCCTCAATACTGACCCTCCGACAGAGCCCATTCCCTCAGCACTGACCCTCCCAAACGCCAACTCCCTCAGCACTGACCCTGACAGTGTGCGCTACATTGTGGCAGTGATCAGTTTGTTTTTAGATTTGAGTTGGTCATTTTTTGATGAGATTGGCACTGTGGATTTGAATGAGGAGTGATGTACTCTCTGACCCTCGGCCTCCGGGATATTTACTTGGAGCGGACTCTGCAGAAAGATGACGTGTCCATCTGGCCTGTCATCGTGTTTTTTCCTGTTCAGTTCCGGGCTGGAAAATGGAGTGGGGATTTACACAGGAACCCACTCCCCCTTCCAGAATGTTCCCTTCCCCTTCATAAACTCCGAAAACTTCCTGGCAGTTGCCGGGAGAGAGCTCCGTCGCTTAGAAACGGCACACGGTCAACATCTGTTTAATCAGACAGCGAGGGAGAGGGATAGAGAGTCGAGGGAGAGAGAGAAATCGAGAGGGGAGGGAGAGACAGATAGAACAAGAGAGAGGGAAGGGACAGAGGGAGAGACAGAGAACAAGAGAGAGACGGAGGGAGAGAGGGAACAAGAGAGAGATGGCAGGAGAGGGGGGAGAGAGAGAAAACGAGAGAGATAGGGGAGGGGGAGAGATGGAGAGATAGGGAAGGGCGAGACAGAGAGATGTGGGGGAGAGATATAGAGAGAGATGTAGAAAGTGGAGGGAGAGAGAGAACAAGAGAGAGATGGGGGGGAGGGAGAGAGAGATAGAGGGAGAGATAGGGAAGGGAGAGACAGAGAGATAGAATGAGAGAGAGATAGCGAGGGGAGGGAAGGAGGGAGAGAGAACAAGAGAAAGATGGAGAGGGGAGAGAGAGATAGAGATAGAGAGAACGAGAGCGATAGAGAGAATGAGAGAGATATAGAGAGGGGAGGGAGAGGGAGAGAGACCAAGAGAGAGATGGAGAGGGGAGGGAGAGACAGAGATAGAACAAGAGAGATAGAGAGAATGAGAAAGATATAGAGAGGAGAGGGAGAGGAAGATAGAACAAGCGAGAGATGGAGGGAGAGAGAGAGAGAAATAGGGAGAGAGCAGGGAGACAGATAGAAATAGGAGAGTGGGAGAGGGAGAGAGAGGAGGGAGAGGGAAATGTAGAGAGAGAGGAAGAGAGAGATAGAGAGAACAAGAGAGAGGGTTAGAGAGAGAGAACGTGGAAGGGGAGATACAGATAGAGTGCCAGAAGAGGAGGAGAGCAAGATAGAGAGAATGGGAGGGGGGGGGGGGGGGGGGGGTAGAGAAATACAGAGGACGAGAGGGAGAAGGGAGAGAGGGAGGGAGAGAGATTGAGAGAAGGGGGGGGAGAGAGAGAGAGAGAGAGAGAGCAGAAAGAGGGAGACAGGCTGAGGGGAGAATTGGAAGAGAAAAAGATTGGAGAGAAGGAGAGATGGAGAGATGTAGAGGAGGAGAGCAATTGAGTCAGAGAGCCAGTCAGTGAAGGTAGAGAGAGAGAGATCAGAAGAGAGAGGGAAGTTGAAGAGAAAATGAGTGAGGGGAGAGGGGGAGGGAGAGAGATAGGGAGGCAGGCAAAGAAAGGAAGGAGAAGGGAGAGAGAAAGACAGGCAAATAAAGGTAGAGAGAGACGGGGGGGGGGGGAGAGTGAGAAGGAGAGAGAGTGAACGGGAGAGAGAGTGACCATTTCAAAAATTCCAACTTCGGATATAAAACCACTTTGACTCAGGATTGGGATACTCATAAACTCAAACCTAACACCTTTAATACAGTGTCTGAGCTCCAGACTCTAACCTCACACCTTTAATCCAGTGTCTGAGCCCCAGACTCTAACCTCACACCTTTAATACAGTGTCTGAGCCCCAGTCTCTAACCTCACACCTTTAATACAGTGTCTGAGCTCCAGACTCTAACCTCACACCTTTATTACAGTGTCTGAGCTCCAGACTCTAACCTCACACCTTTAATACAGTGTCTGAGCTCCAGACTCGAACCTCACACCTTTAATACAGTGTCTGAGCCCCAGTCTCCAACCTCACACTTTAATACAGTGTCTGAGTCCCAGACTCTAACCTCACACCTTAAATACAGTGTCTGAGCACACAGACTCTAACCTCACACCTTTAATACAGTGTCTGAGCTACAGACTCTAACCTCACACCTTTAATACAGTGTCAGAGCCCCAGTCTCCAACCTCACACCTTTAATACAGTGTCTGAGTCCCAGACTCTAACCTCACACCTTTATACAGTGTCTGAGCTCCAGACTCCAACCTCACACCTTTAATACAGTGTCTGAGCCCCAGACTCTAACCTCACACCTTAAATACAGTGTCTGAGCTCCAGACTCTAACCGCACACCTTTAATACAGTGTCTGAGCTCCAGACTCGAACCTCACACCTTTAACACAGTGTCTGAGCCACAGACTCTAACCTCGCACCTTCAATACAGTGTCTGAGCCACAGACTCCAACCTCACACCTTTAATACAGTGTCTGAGCCCCAGACTCTAACCTCACACCTTTAATACAGTGTCTGAGCCCCACACTCTAACCACACACCTTTAATACAGTGTCTGAGCTCCAGTCTCTAACCTCACACCTTTAATACAGTGTCTGAGCTCCAGACTCTAACCTCACACCTTTAATACAGTGTCTGAGCTCCAGACTCTAACCTCACACCTTTAATACAGTGTCTGAGCTCAAGAATCTAACCTCAGACCTTTAATACAGTGTCTGAGCCCCAGTCTGCAACCTCACACCTTTAATACAGTGTCTGAGCTCCAGACTCTAACCTCACACCTTTAATACAGTGTCTGAGCTCCAGACTCTAACCTAACACCTTTAATACAGTGTCTGAGCTCCAGACTCTAACCTCACACCTTTAATACAGTGTCTGAGCCCCAGTCTCCAACCTCACGCCTTTAATACAGTGTCTGAGTCCCAGACTCGAACCTCACACCTTAAATACAGTGTCTGAGCCCCAGACTCTAACCTCACACCTTTAACACAGTGTCTGAGCCACAGATTCTAACCTCACACCTTCAATACAGTGTCTGAACCCCAGACTCTAACCTCACACCTTTAATACAGTGTCTGAGCACCAGACTCTAACCTCACACCTTTAATACAGTGTCTGAGCCCCAGATTGTAACCTCACACCTTTAATACAGTGTCTGAGCCCCAGATTCTAACCTCACACCTTTAATACAGTGTCTGAGCACCAGACTCTAACCTCACACCTTTAATACAGTGTCTGAGCCCCAGATTCTAACCTCACACCTTTAATACAGTGTCTGAGCACCAGACTCTAACCTCACACCTTTAATACAGTGTCTGAGCCCCAGATTCTAACCTCACACCTTTAATACAGTGTCTGAGCCCCAGACTCTAACCTCACACCTTTAACACAGTGTCTGAGCCACAGACTCTAACCTCACACCTTCAATACAGTGTCTGAACCCCAGACTCTAACCTCACACCTTTAATACAGTGTCTGAGCACCAGACTCTAACCTCACACCTTTAATACAGTGTCTGAGCCCCAGATTCTAACCTCACACCTTTAACACAGTGTCTGAGCCCCAGACTCTAACCTCACACCTTTAATACAGTGTCTGAGCCCCACACTCTAACCTCACACCTTTAATACAGTGTCTGAGCCCCAGACTCTAACCTCACACCTTTACTACAGTGTCTGAGCCCCAGACTCTAACCTCACACCTTTAATACAGTGTCTGAGACCCAGACTCTAACCTCACACCTTTAATACAGTGTCTGAGCCCCAGACTCTAACCTCACAACTTTAACACAGTGTCTGAGCCACACACTCTAACCTCACACCTTCAATACAGTGTCTGAGCCCCAGTCTCTAACCTCACACCTTTAATACAGTATCTGAGCTCCAGACTCCAACCTCACACCTTTAATACAGTGTCTGAGCCCCAGACTCTAACCTCACACCTTTAATACAGTGTCTGAGCCCCACACTCTAACCTCACACCTTTAATAAAGTGTCTGAGCTCCAGTCTCTAACCTCACACCTTTAATACAGTGTCTGAGCTCCAGACTCTAACCTCACACCTTTAATACAGTGTCTGAGCTCCAGACTCCAACCTCACACCTTTAATACAGTATCTGAGCTCCAGAATCTAACCTCAGACCTTTAATACAGTGTCTGAGCCCCAGTCTCCAACCTCACACCTTTAATACAGTGTCTGAGCTCCAGACTCTAACCTCACACCTTTAATACAGTGTCTGAGCTCCAGACTCTAACCTAACACCTTTAATACAGTGTCTAAGCTCCAGACTCTAACCTGACACCATTAATACAGTGTCTGAGCCCCAGTCTCCAACCTCACACCTTTAATACAGTGTCTGAGTCCCAGACTCTAACCTCACACCTTAAATACAGTGTCTGAGGTCCAGACTCTAACCTCACACCTTTAATACAGTGTCTGAGCTCCAGGCTCTAACCTAACACCTTTAATACAGTGTCTGAGCCCAAGACTCCAACCTCACACCTTTAATACAGTGTCTGAGCCCCAGACTCTAACCTCACACCTTTAATACAGTGTCTGAGCCCCAGACTCTAACCTCACACCTTTAATACAGTGTCTGAGCCCCAGTCTCTAACCTCACACCTTTAATACAGTGTCTGAGCCCCAGACTCTAACCTCACACCTTTAATACAGTGTCTGAGGCCCAGACTCTAACCTCACACCTTTAATACAGTGTCTGAGCCCCAGACTCTAACCTCACACCTTTAATACAGTGTCTGAGCCCCAGTCTCCAACCTCACACCTTTAATACAGTGTCTGAGTCCCAGACTCTAACCTCACACCTTAAATACAGTGTCTGAGCTCCAGACTCTAACCTCACACCTTAAATACAGTGTCTGAGCTCCAGACTCTAACCTCACACCTTTAATACAGTGTCTGAGCCCCAGATTCTAACCTCACACCTTTAATACAGTGTCTGAGCACCAGACTCTAACCTCACACCTTTAATACAGTGTCTGAGCCCCAGACTCTAACCTCACACCTTTAATACAGTGTCTGAGCCCAAGACTCTAACCTCAAACCTTTAATACAGCGTCTGAGCCCCAGACTTTAACCTCAAACCTTTAATACAGTGTCTGAGCACCAGACTCTAACCTCAAACCTTTAATACAGAGTCTGAGCCCCAGACTCTAACCTCACACCTTTAATACAGTGTCTGAGACCCAGTCCCTAACCTCACACCTTTAATACAGTGTCTGAGCCGCAGACTCTAACCTCACACCTTTAATACAGTGTCTGAGCTCCAGACTCTAACCTCACACCTTTAATCCAGTGTCTGAGCCCCAGACTCTAACCTCACACCTTTAATACAGTGTCTGAGCCCCAGTCTCTAACCTTACACCTTTAATACAGTGTCTGAGCTCCAGACTCTAACCTCACACCTTTAATACAGTGTCTGAGCTCCAGACTCTAACCTCACACCTTTAATACAGTGTCTGAGCTCCAGACTCGAACCTCACACCTTTAATACAGTGTCTGAGCCCCAGTCTCCAACCTCACCTTTAATACAGTGTCTGAGTCCCAGACTCTAACCTCACACCTTAAATACAGTGTCTGAGCACCCAGACTCTAACCTCACACCTTTAATACAGTGTCTGAGCTACAGACTCTAACCTCACACCTTTAATACAGTGTCTGAGCTCCAGGCTCTAAACTAACACCTTTAATACAGTGTCTGAGCCCCAGACTCTAACCTCACACCTTTAATACAGTGTCTGAGCCCCAGACTCTAACCTCATACCTTTAATACAGTGTCTGAGCCCCAGTCCCTAACCTCACACCTTTAATACAGTGTCTGAATCCGAGACTCTAACCTCACACCTTAAATACAGTGTCTGAGCACCCAGACTCTAACCTCACACCTTTAATACAGTGTCTGAGCTACAGACTCTAACCTCACACCTTTAATACAGTGTCTGAGCTCCAGGCTCTAAACTAACACCTTTAATACAGTGTCTGAGCCCCAGACTCTAACCTCACACCTTTAATACAGTGTCTGAGCCACAGACTCTAACCTCACACCTTTAACACAGTGTCTGAGCCACAGACTCTAACCTCACACCTTCAATACAGTGTCTGAACCCCAGACTCTAACCTCACACCTTTAATACAGTGTCTGAGACCCAGACTCTAACCTCACACCTTTAATACAGTGTCTGAGCCCCAGACTCTAACCTCACACCTTTAACACAGTGTCTGAGCCACAGACTCTAACCTCACACCTTCAATACAGTGTCTGAACCCCAGACTCTAACCTTACACCTTTAATACAGTGTCTGAGCACCAGACTCTGACCTCACACCTTTAATACAGTGTCTGAGCCCCAGACTCTAACCTCACACCTTTAATACAGTGTCTGAGCCCCAGACTCTAACCTCACCCGTTTAATACAGTGTCTGAGCCTCAGACTCTAACCTCAAACCTTTAATACAGTGTCTGAGCCCCAGACTCTAACCCCAAACCTTTAATACAGTGTCTGAGCCCCAGACGCTAACCTCAAACCTTTAATACAGTGTCTGAGCCCCAGACTCTAACCTCTCACCTTTAATACAGTGTCTGAGCCCCAGACTCTAACCTCAAACCTTTAATACAGTGTTTGAGCCCCAGACTCTAACCTCAAACCATTAATACAGTGTCTGAGCCCCAGACTCAACCACACACCTTTAATACAGTGTCTGAGCCCCAGACTCTAACCTCACACCTTTAATACAGTGTCTGAGCCCCAGACTCTAACCTCACACCTTTAATACAGTGTCTGAGCCCCAGACTCTAACCTAACACCTTTAATACAGTGTCTGAGCCCCAGTCTCCAACCTCACACCTTTAATACAGTGTCTGAGTCCCAGACTCTAACCTCACACCTTTAATACAGTGACTGAGCTCCAGACTCTAACCTCACACCTTTAATACAGTGTCTGAGCTCCAGGCTCTAACCTAACACCTTTAATACAGTGTCTGAGCCCAAGACTCCAACCTCACACCTTTAATACAGTGACGGAGCTCCAGACTCCAACCTCACACCTTTAATACAGTGTCTGAGCCCCAGACTCTAACCTCACACCTTTAATACAGTGTCTGAGGCCTAGACTCTAACCTCACACCTTTAATACAGTGTCTGAGCTCCAGACTCCAACCTCACACCTTTAATACAGTGTCAGAGCCCCAGTCTCCAACCTCACACCTTTAATACAGTGTCTGAGTCCCAGACTCTAACCTCACACCTTTATACAGTGTCTGAGCTCCAGACTCCAACCTCACACCTTTAATACAGTGTCTGAGCCCCAGACTCTAACCTGACACCTTAAATACAGTGTCTGAGCTCCAGACTCTAACCGCACACCTTTAATACAGTGTCTGAGCTCCAGACTCGAACCTCACACCTTTAACACAGTGTCTGAGCCACAGACTCTAACCTCGCACCTTCAATACAGTGTCTGAGCCACAGACTCCAACCTCACACCTTTAATACAGTGTCTGAGCTACAGACTCTAACCTCACACCTTTAATACAGTGTCTGAGCTCCAGGCTCTAAACTAACACCTTTAATACAGTGTCTGAGCCCCAGACTCTAACCTCACACCTTTAATACAGTGTCTGAGCCACAGACTCTAACCTCACACCTTTAACACAGTGTCTGAGCCACAGACTCTAACCTCACACCTTCAATACAGTGTCTGAACCCCAGACTCTAACCTCAAACCTTTAATACAGTGTCTGAGACCCAGACTCTAACCTCACACCTTCAATACAGTGTCTGAACCCCAGACTCTAACCTCAAACCTTTAATACAGTGTCTGAGACCCAGACTCTAACCTCACACCTTTAATACAGTGTCTGAGCCCCAGACTCTAACCTCACACCTTTAATACAGTGTCTGAGGCCCAGACTCTAACCTCACACCTTTAATACAGTGTCTGAGCCCCAGACTCTAACCTCACACCTTAAATACAGTGTCTGAGCTCCAGACTCTAACCTCACACCTTAAATACAGTGTCTGAGCTCCAGACTCTAACCTCACACCTTTAATACAGTGTCTGAGCCCCAGATTCTAACCTCACACCTTTAATACAGTGTCTGAGCACCAGACTCTAACCTCACACCTTTAATACAGTGTCTGAGCCCCAGACTCTAACCTCACACCTTTAATACAGTGTCTGAGCCCAAGACTCTAACCTCAAACCTTTAATACAGCGTCTGAGCCCCAGACTTTAACCTCAAACCTTTAATACAGTGTCTGAGCACCAGACTCTAACCTCAAACCTTTAATACAGAGTCTGAGCCCCAGACTCTAACCTCACACCTTTAATACAGTGTCTGAGACCCAGTCCCTAACCTCACACCTTTAATACAGTGTCTGAGCCGCAGACTCTAACCTCACACCTTTAATACAGTGTCTGAGCTCCAGACTCTAACCTCACACCTTTAATCCAGTGTCTGAGCCCCAGACTCTAACCTCACACCTTTAATACAGTGTCTGAGCCCCAGTCTCTAACCTCACACCTTTAATACAGTGTCTGAGCTCCAGACTCTAACCTCACACCTTTAATACAGTGTCTGAGCTCCAGACTCCAACCTCACACCTCTAATACAGTGTCTGAGCTCCAGAATCTAACCTCAGACCTTTAATACAGTGTCTGAGCCCCAGTCTCCAACCTCACACCTTTAATACAGTGTCTGAGCTCCAGACTCTAACCTCACACCTTTAATACAGTGTCTGAGCTCCAGACTCTAACCTAACACCTTTAATACAGTGTCTAAGCTCCAGACTCTAACCTGACACCATTAATACAGTGTCTGAGCCCCAGTCTCCAACCTCACACCTTTAATACAGTGTCTGAGTCCCAGACTCTAACCTCACACCTTAAATACAGTGTCTGAGGTCCAGACTCTAACCTCACACCTTTAATACAGTGTCTGAGCTCCAGGCTCTAACCTAACACCTTTAATACAGTGTCTGAGCCCAAGACTCCAACCTCACACCTTTAATACAGTGTCTGAGCCCCAGACTCTAACCTCACACCTTTAATACAGTGTCTGAGCCCCAGACTCTAACCTCACACCTTTAATACAGTGTCTGAGCCCCAGTCTCTAACCTCACACCTTTAATACAGTGTCTGAGCCCCAGACTCTAACCTCACACCTTTAATACAGTGTCTGAGGCCCAGACTCTAACCTCACACCTTTAATACAGTGTCTGAGCCCCAGACTCTAACCTCACACCTTTAATACAGTGTCTGAGCCCCAGTCTCCAACCTCACACCTTTAATACAGTGTCTGAGTCCCAGACTCTAACCTCACACCTTAAATACAGTGTCTGAGCTCCAGACTCTAACCTCACACCTTAAATACAGTGTCTGAGCTCCAGACTCTAACCTCACACCTTTAATACAGTGTCTGAGCCCCAGATTCTAACCTCACACCTTTAATACAGTGTCTGAGCACCAGACTCTAACCTCACACCTTTAATACAGTGTCTGAGCCCCAGACTCTAACCTCACACCTTTAATACAGTGTCTGAGCCCAAGACTCTAACCTCAAACCTTTAATACAGCGTCTGAGCCCCAGACTTTAACCTCAAACCTTTAATACAGTGTCTGAGCACCAGACTCTAACCTCAAACCTTTAATACAGAGTCTGAGCCCCAGACTCTAACCTCACACCTTTAATACAGTGTCTGAGACCCAGTCCCTAACCTCACACCTTTAATACAGTGTCTGAGCCGCAGACTCTAACCTCACACCTTTAATACAGTGTCTGAGCTCCAGACTCTAACCTCACACCTTTAATCCAGTGTCTGAGCCCCAGACTCTAACCTCACACCTTTAATACAGTGTCTGAGCCCCAGTCTCTAACCTTACACCTTTAATACAGTGTCTGAGCTCCAGACTCTAACCTCACACCTTTAATACAGTGTCTGAGCTCCAGACTCTAACCTCACACCTTTAATACAGTGTCTGAGCTCCAGACTCGAACCTCACACCTTTAATACAGTGTCTGAGCCCCAGTCTCCAACCTCACCTTTAATACAGTGTCTGAGTCCCAGACTCTAACCTCACACCTTAAATACAGTGTCTGAGCACCCAGACTCTAACCTCACACCTTTAATACAGTGTCTGAGCTACAGACTCTAACCTCACACCTTTAATACAGTGTCTGAGCTCCAGGCTCTAAACTAACACCTTTAATACAGTGTCTGAGCCCCAGACTCTAACCTCACACCTTTAATACAGTGTCTGAGCCCCAGACTCTAACCTCATACCTTTAATACAGTGTCTGAGCCCCAGTCCCTAACCTCACACCTTTAATACAGTGTCTGAGTCCCAGACTCTAACCTCACACCTTAAATACAGTGTCTGAGCACCCAGACTCTAACCTCACACCTTTAATACAGTGTCTGAGCTACAGACTCTAACCTCACACCTTTAATACAGTGTCTGAGCTCCAGGCTCTAAACTAACACCTTTAATACAGTGTCTGAGCCCCAGACTCTAACCTCACACCTTTAATACAGTGTCTGAGCCACAGACTCTAACCTCACACCTTTAACACAGTGTCTGAGCCACAGACTCTAACCTCACACCTTCAATACAGTGTCTGAACCCCAGACTCTAACCTCACACCTTTAATACAGTGTCTGAGACCCAGACTCTAACCTCACACCTTTAATACAGTGTCTGAGCCCCAGACTCTAACCTCACACCTTTAACACAGTGTCTGAGCCACAGACTCTAACCTCACACCTTCAATACAGTGTCTGAACCCCAGACTCTAACCTTACACCTTTAATACAGTGTCTGAGCACCAGACTCTGACCTCACACCTTTAATACAGTGTCTGAGCCCCAGACTCTAACCTCACACCTTTAATACAGTGTCTGAGCCCCAGACTCTAACCTCACCCGTTTAATACAGTGTCTGAGCCTCAGACTCTAACCTCAAACCTTTAATACAGTGTCTGAGCCCCAGACTCTAACCCCAAACCTTTAATACAGTGTCTGAGCCCCAGACGCTAACCTCAAACCTTTAATACAGTGTCTGAGCCCCAGACTCTAACCTCTCACCTTTAATACAGTGTCTGAGCCCCAGACTCTAACCTCAAACCTTTAATACAGTGTTTGAGCCCCAGACTCTAACCTCAAACCATTAATACAGTGTCTGAGCCCCAGACTCTAACCTCACACCTTTAATACAGTGTCTGAGCCCCAGACTCAACCACACACCTTTAATACAGTGTCTGAGCCCCAGACTCTAACCTCACACCTTTAATACAGTGTCTGAGCCCCAGACTCTAACCTCACACCTTTAATACAGTGTCTGAGCCCCAGACTCTAACCTCACACCTTTAATACAGTGTCTGAGCCCCAGACTCTAACCTAACACCTTTAATACAGTGTCTGAGCCCCAGTCTCCAACCTCACACCTTTAATACAGTGTCTGAGTCCCAGACTCTAACCTCACACCTTTAATACAGTGACTGAGCTCCAGACTCTAACCTCACACCTTTAATACAGTGTCTGAGCTCCAGGCTCTAACCTAACACCTTTAATACAGTGTCTGAGCCCAAGACTCCAACCTCACACCTTTAATACAGTGACGGAGCTCCAGACTCCAACCTCACACCTTTAATACAGTGTCTGAGCCCCAGACTCTAACCTCACACCTTTAATACAGTGTCTGAGGCCTAGACTCTAACCTCACACCTTTAATACAGTGTCTGAGCTCCAGACTCCAACCTCACACCTTTAATACAGTGTCAGAGCCCCAGTCTCCAACCTCACACCTTTAATACAGTGTCTGAGTCCCAGACTCTAACCTCACACCTTTAATACAGTGTCTGAGCTCCAGACTCTAACCTCACACCTTTAATACAGTGTCTGAGCTCAAGAATCTAACCTCAGACCTTTAATACAGTGTCTGAGCCCCAGTCTGCAACCTCACACCTTTAATACAGTGTCTGAGCTCCAGACTCTAACCTCACACCTTTAATACAGTGTCTGAGCTCCAGACTCTAACCTAACACCTTTAATACAGTGTCTGAGCTCCAGACTCTAACCTCACACCTTTAATACAGTGTCTGAGCCCCAGTCTCCAACCTCACGCCTTTAATACAGTGTCTGAGTCCCAGACTCGAACCTCACACCTTAAATACAGTGTCTGAGCCCCAGACTCTAACCTCACACCTTTAACACAGTGTCTGAGCCACAGATTCTAACCTCACACCTTCAATACAGTGTCTGAACCCCAGACTCTAACCTCACACCTTTAATACAGTGTCTGAGCCCCAGATTGTAACCTCACACCTTTAATACAGTGTCTGAGCCCCAGATTCTAACCTCACACCTTTAATACAGTGTCTGAGCACCAGACTCTAACCTCACACCTTTAATACAGTGTCTGAGCCCCAGATTCTAACCTCACACCTTTAATACAGTGTCTGAGCACCAGACTCTAACCTCACACCTTTAATACAGTGTCTGAGCCCCAGATTCTAACCTCACACCTTTAATACAGTGTCTGAGCTCCAGACTCTAACCTCACACCTTTAATACAGTGTCTGAGCTCCAGACTCTAACCTCACACCTTTAATACAGTGTCTGAGCTCAAGAATCTAACCTCAGACCTTTAATACAGTGTCTGAGCCCCAGTCTGCAACCTCACACCTTTAATACAGTGTCTGAGCTCCAGACTCTAACCTCACACCTTTAATACAGTGTCTGAGCTCCAGACTCTAACCTAACACCTTTAATACAGTGTCTGAGCTCCAGACTCTAACCTCACACCTTTAATACAGTGTCTGAGCCCCAGTCTCCAACCTCACGCCTTTAATACAGTGTCTGAGTCCCAGACTCGAACCTCACACCTTAAATACAGTGTCTGAGCCCCAGACTCTAACCTCACACCTTTAACACAGTGTCTGAGCCACAGATTCTAACCTCACACCTTCAATACAGTGTCTGAACCCCAGACTCTAACCTCACACCTTTAATACAGTGTCTGAGCCCCAGATTGTAACCTCACACCTTTAATACAGTGTCTGAGCCCCAGATTCTAACCTCACACCTTTAATACAGTGTCTGAGCACCAGACTCTAACCTCACACCTTTAATACAGTGTCTGAGCCCCAGATTCTAACCTCACACCTTTAATACAGTGTCTGAGCACCAGACTCTAACCTCACACCTTTAATACAGTGTCTGAGCCCCAGATTCTAACCTCACACCTTTAATACAGTGTCTGAGCCCCAGACTCTAACCTCACACCTTTAACACAGTGTCTGAGCCACAGACTCTAACCTCACACCTTCAATACAGTGTCTGAACCCCAGACTCTAACCTCACACCTTTAATACAGTGTCTGAGCACCAGACTCTAACCTCACACCTTTAATACAGTGTCTGAGCCCCAGATTCTAACCTCACACCTTTAACACAGTGTCTGAGCCCCAGACTGTAACCTCACACCTTTAATACAGTGTCTGAGCCCCACACTCTAACCTCACACCTTTAATACAGTGTCTGAGCCCCAGACTCTAACCTCACACCTTTACTACAGTGTCTGAGCCCCAGACTCTAACCTCACACCTTTAATACAGTGTCTGAGACCCAGACTCTAACCTCACACCTTTAATACAGTGTCTGAGCCCCAGACTCTAACCTCACAACTTTAACACAGTGTCTGAGCCACACACTCTAACCTCACACCTTCAATACAGTGTCTGAGCCCCAGTCTCTAACCTCACACCTTTAATACAGTATCTGAGCTCCAGACTCCAACCTCACACCTTTAATACAGTGTCTGAGCCCCAGACTCTAACCTCACACCTTTAATACAGTGTCTGAGCCCCACACTCTAACCTCACACCTTTAATACAGTGTCTGAGCTCCAGTCTCTAACCTCACACCTTTAATACAGTGTCTGAGCTCCAGACTCTAACATCACACCTTTAATACAGTGTCTGAGCTCCAGACTCCAACCTCACACCTTTAATACAGTATCTGAGCTCCAGAATCTAACCTCAGACCTTTAATACAGTGTCTGAGCCCCAGTCTCCAACCTCACACCTTTAATACAGTGTCTGAGCTCCAGACTCTAACCTCACACCTTTAATACAGTGTCTGAGCTCCAGACTCTAACCTAACACCTTTAATACAGTGTCTAAGCTCCAGACTCTAACCTGACACCATTAATACAGTGTCTGAGCCCCAGTCTCCAACCTCACACCTTTAATACAGTGTCTGAGTCCCAGACTCTAACCTCACACCTTAAATACAGTGTCTGAGGTCCAGACTCTAACCTCACACCTTTAATACAGTGTCTGAGCTCCAGGCTCTAACCTAACACCTTTAATACAGTGTCTGAGCCCAAGACTCCAACCTCACACCTTTAATACAGTGTCTGAGCCCCAGACTCTAACCTCACACCTTTAATACAGTGTCTGAGCCCCAGACTCTAACCTCACACCTTTAATACAGTGTCTGAGCCCCAGTCTCTAACCTCACACCTTTAATACAGTGTCTGAGCCCCAGACTCTAACCTCACACCTTTAATACAGTGTCTGAGGCCCAGACTCTAACCTCACACCTTTAATACAGTGTCTGAGCCCCAGACTCTAACCTCACACCTTTAATACAGTGTCTGAGCCCCAGTCTCCAACCTCACACCTTTAATACAGTGTCTGAGTCCCAGACTCTAACCTCACACCTTAAATACAGTGTCTGAGCTCCAGACTCTAACCTCACACCTTAAATACAGTGTCTGAGCTCCAGACTCTAACCTCACACCTTTAATACAGTGTCTGAGCCCCAGATTCTAACCTCACACCTTTAATACAGTGTCTGAGCACCAGACTCTAACCTCACACCTTTAATACAGTGTCTGAGCTCCAGGCTCTAAACTAACACCTTTAATACAGTGTCTGAGCCCCAGTCTCCAACCTCACCTTTAATACAGTGTCTGAGTCCCAGACTCTAACCTCACACCTTAAATACAGTGTCTGAGCACCCAGACTCTAACCTCACACCTTTAATACAGTGTCTGAGCTACAGACTCTAACCTCACACCTTTAATACAGTGTCTGAGCTCCAGGCTCTAAACTAACACCTTTAATACAGTGTCTGAGCCCCAGTCTCCAACCTCACACCTTTAATACAGTGTCTGAGTCCCAGACTCTAACCTCACACCTTTAATACAGTGACTGAGCTCCAGACTCTAACCTCACACCTTTAATACAGTGTCTGAGCTCCAGGCTCTAACCTAACACCTTTAATACAGTGTCTGAGCCCAAGACTCCAACCTCACACCTTTAATACAGTGACGGAGCTCCAGACTCCAACCTCACACCTTTAATACAGTGTCTGAGCCCCAGACTCTAACCTCACACCTTTAATACAGTGTCTGAGGCCTAGACTCTAACCTCACACCTTTAATACAGTGTCTGAGCTCCAGACTCCAACCTCACACCTTTAATACAGTGTCAGAGCCCCAGTCTCCAACCTCACACCTTTAATACAGTGTCTGAGTCCCAGACTCTAACCTCACACCTTTATACAGTGTCTGAGCTCCAGACTCCAACCTCACACCTTTAATACAGTGTCTGAGCCCCAGACTCTAACCTCACACCTTAAATACAGTGTCTGAGCTCCAGACTCTAACCGCACACCTTTAATACAGTGTCTGAGCTCCAGACTCGAACCTCACACCTTTAACACAGTGTCTGAGCCACAGACTCTAACCTCGCACCTTCAATACAGTGTCTGAGCCACAGACTCCAACCTCACACCTTTAATACAGTGTCTGAGCCCCAGACTCTAACCTCACACCTTTAATACAGTGTCTGAGCCCCACACTCTAACCACACACCTTTAATACAGTGTCTGAGCTCCAGTCTCTAACCTCACACCTTTAATACAGTGTCTGAGCCCCAGATTCTAACCTCACACCTTGAATACAGTGTCTGAGCCCCAGACTCTAACCTCACACCTTTAACACAGTGTCTGAGCCACAGACTCTAACCTCACACCTTCAATACAGTGTCTGAACCCCAGACTCTAACCTCACACCTTTAATACAGTGTCTGAGCACCAGACTCTAACCTCACACCTTTAATACAGTGTCTGAGCCCCAGATTCTAACCTCACACCTTTAACACAGTATCTGAGCCCCAGACTCTAACCTCACACCTTTAATACAGTGTCTGAGCCCCACACTCTAACCTCACACCTTTAATACAGTGTCTGAGCCCCAGACTCTAACCTCACACCTTTACTACAGTGTCTGAGCCCCAGACTCTAACCTCACACCTTTAATACAGTGTCTGAGACCCAGACTCTAACCTCACACCTTTAATACAGTGTCTGAGCCCCAGACTCTAACCTCACAACTTTAACACAGTGTCTGAGCCACACACTCTAACCTCACACCTTCAATACAGTGTCTGAGCCCCAGTCTCTAACCTCACACCTTTAATACAGTATCTGAGCTCCAGACTCTAACCCCAAACCTTTAATACAGTGTCTGAGCCCCAGACGCTAACCTCAAACCTTTAATACAGTGTCTGAGCCCCAGACTCTAACCTCTCACCTTTAATACAGTGTCTGAGCCCCAGACTCTAACCTCAAACCTTTAATACAGTGTTTGAGCCCCAGACTCTAACCTCAAACCATTAATACAGTGTCTGAGCCCCAGACTCTAACCTCACACCTTTAATACAGTGTCTGAGCCCCAGACTCAACCACACACCTTTAATACAGTGTCTGAGCCCCAGACTCTAACCTCACACCTTTAATACAGTGTCTGAGCCCCAGACTCTAACCTCACACCTTTAATACAGTGTCTGAGCCCCAGACTCTAACCTCACACCTTTAATACAGTGTCTGAGCCCCAGACTCTAACCTAACACCTTTAATACAGTGTCTGAGCCCCAGTCTCCAACCTCACACCTTTAATACAGTGTCTGAGTCCCAGACTCTAACCTCACACCTTTAATACAGTGACTGAGCTCCAGACTCTAACCTCACACCTTTAATACAGTGTCTGAGCTCCAGGCTCTAACCTAACACCTTTAATACAGTGTCTGAGCCCAAGACTCCAACCTCACACCTTTAATACAGTGACGGAGCTCCAGACTCCAACCTCACACCTTTAATACAGTGTCTGAGCCCCAGACTCTAACCTCACACCTTTAATACAGTGTCTGAGGCCTAGACTCTAACCTCACACCTTTAATACAGTGTCTGAGCTCCAGACTCCAACCTCACACCTTTAATACAGTGTCAGAGCCCCAGTCTCCAACCTCACACCTTTAATACAGTGTCTGAGTCCCAGACTCTAACCTCACACCTTTATACAGTGTCTGAGCTCCAGACTCCAACCTCACACCTTTAATACAGTGTCTGAGCCCCAGACTCTAACCTCACACCTTAAATACAGTGTCTGAGCTCCAGACTCTAACCGCACACCTTTAATACAGTGTCTGAGCTCCAGACTCGAACCTCACACCTTTAACACAGTGTCTGAGCCACAGACTCTAACCTCGCACCTTCAATACAGTGTCTGAGCCACAGACTCCAACCTCACACCTTTAATACAGTGTCTGAGCCCCAGACTCTAACCTCACACCTTTAATACAGTGTCTGAGCCCCACACTCTAACCACACACCTTTAATACAGTGTCTGAGCTCCAGTCTCTAACCTCACACCTTTAATACAGTGTCTGAGCTCCAGACTCTAACCTCACACCTTTAATACAGTGTCTGAGCTCCAGACTCTAACCTCACACCTTTAATACAGTGTCTGAGCTCAAGAATCTAACCTCAGACCTTTAATACAGTGTCTGAGCCCCAGTCTGCAACCTCACACCTTTAATACAGTGTCTGAGCTCCAGACTCTAACCTCACACCTTTAATACAGTGTCTGAGCTCCAGACTCTAACCTCACACCTTAAATACAGTGTCTGAGCTCCAGACTCTAACCTCACACCTTTAATACAGTGTCTGAGCCCCAGATTCTAACCTCACACCTTTAATACAGTGTCTGAGCACCAGACTCTAACCTCACACCTTTAATACAGTGTCTGAGCCCCAGACTCTAACCTCACACCTTTAATACAGTGTCTGAGCCCAAGACTCTAACCTCAAACCTTTAATACAGCGTCTGAGCCCCAGACTTTAACCTCAAACCTTTAATACAGTGTCTGAGCACCAGACTCTAACCTCACACCTTTAATACAGTGTCTGAGCTCAAGAATCTAACCTCAGACCTTTAATACAGTGTCTGAGCCCCAGTCTGCAACCTCACACCTTTAATACAGTGTCTGAGCTCCAGACTCTAACCTCACACCTTTAATACAGTGTCTGAGCTCCAGACTCTAACCTAACACCTTTAATACAGTGTCTGAGCTCCAGACTCTAACCTCACACCTTTAATACAGTGTCTGAGCCCCAGTCTCCAACCTCACGCCTTTAATACAGTGTCTGAGTCCCAGACTCGAACCTCACACCTTAAATACAGTGTCTGAGCCCCAGACTCTAACCTCACACCTTTAACACAGTGTCTGAGCCACAGATTCTAACCTCACACCTTCAATACAGTGTCTGAACCCCAGACTCTAACCTCACACCTTTAATACAGTGTCTGAGCCCCAGATTGTAACCTCACACCTTTAATACAGTGTCTGAGCCCCAGATTCTAACCTCACACCTTTAATACAGTGTCTGAGCACCAGACTCTAACCTCACACCTTTAATACAGTGTCTGAGCCCCAGATTCTAACCTCACACCTTTAATACAGTGTCTGAGCACCAGACTCTAACCTCACACCTTTAATACAGTGTCTGAGCCCCAGATTCTAACCTCACACCTTTAATACAGTGTCTGAGCCCCAGACTCTAACCTCACACCTTTAACACAGTGTCTGAGCCACAGACTCTAACCTCACACCTTCAATACAGTGTCTGAACCCCAGACTCTAACCTCACACCTTTAATACAGTGTCTGAGCACCAGACTCTAACCTCACACCTTTAATACAGTGTCTGAGCCCCAGATTCTAACCTCACACCTTTAACACAGTGTCTGAGCCCCAGACTGTAACCTCACACCTTTAATACAGTGTCTGAGCCCCACACTCTAACCTCACACCTTTAATACAGTGTCTGAGCCCCAGACTCTAACCTCACACCTTTACTACAGTGTCTGAGCCCCAGACTCTAACCTCACACCTTTAATACAGTGTCTGAGACCCAGACTCTAACCTCACACCTTTAATACAGTGTCTGAGCCCCAGACTCTAACCTCACAACTTTAACACAGTGTCTGAGCCACACACTCTAACCTCACACCTTCAATACAGTGTCTGAGCCCCAGTCTCTAACCTCACACCTTTAATACAGTATCTGAGCTCCAGACTCCAACCTCACACCTTTAATACAGTGTCTGAGCCCCAGACTCTAACCTCACACCTTTAATACAGTGTCTGAGCCCCACACTCTAACCTCACACCTTTAATACAGTGTCTGAGCTCCAGTCTCTAACCTCACACCTTTAATACAGTGTCTGAGCTCCAGACTCTAACATCACACCTTTAATACAGTGTCTGAGCTCCAGACTCCAACCTCACACCTTTAATACAGTATCTGAGCTCCAGAATCTAACCTCAGACCTTTAATACAGTGTCTGAGCCCCAGTCTCCAACCTCACACCTTTAATACAGTGTCTGAGCTCCAGACTCTAACCTCACACCTTTAATACAGTGTCTGAGCTCCAGACTCTAACCTAACACCTTTAATACAGTGTCTAAGCTCCAGACTCTAACCTGACACCATTAATACAGTGTCTGAGCCCCAGTCTCCAACCTCACACCTTTAATACAGTGTCTGAGTCCCAGACTCTAACCTCACACCTTAAATACAGTGTCTGAGGTCCAGACTCTAACCTCACACCTTTAATACAGTGTCTGAGCTCCAGGCTCTAACCTAACACCTTTAATACAGTGTCTGAGCCCAAGACTCCAACCTCACACCTTTAATACAGTGTCTGAGCCCCAGACTCTAACCTCACACCTTTAATACAGTGTCTGAGCCCCAGACTCTAACCTCACACCTTTAATACAGTGTCTGAGCCCCAGTCTCTAACCTCACACCTTTAATACAGTGTCTGAGCCCCAGACTCTAACCTCACACCTTTAATACAGTGTCTGAGGCCCAGACTCTAACCTCACACCTTTAATACAGTGTCTGAGCCCCAGACTCTAACCTCACACCTTTAATACAGTGTCTGAGCCCCAGTCTCCAACCTCACACCTTTAATACAGTGTCTGAGTCCCAGACTCTAACCTCACACCTTAAATACAGTGTCTGAGCTCCAGACTCTAACCTCACACCTTAAATACAGTGTCTGAGCTCCAGACTCTAACCTCACACCTTTAATACAGTGTCTGAGCCCCAGATTCTAACCTCACACCTTTAATACAGTGTCTGAGCACCAGACTCTAACCTCACACCTTTAATACAGTGTCTGAGCTCCAGGCTCTAAACTAACACCTTTAATACAGTGTCTGAGCCCCAGTCTCCAACCTCACCTTTAATACAGTGTCTGAGTCCCAGACTCTAACCTCACACCTTAAATACAGTGTCTGAGCACCCAGACTCTAACCTCACACCTTTAATACAGTGTCTGAGCTACAGACTCTAACCTCACACCTTTAATACAGTGTCTGAGCTCCAGGCTCTAAACTAACACCTTTAATACAGTGTCTGAGCCCCAGTCTCCAACCTCACACCTTTAATACAGTGTCTGAGTCCCAGACTCTAACCTCACACCTTTAATACAGTGACTGAGCTCCAGACTCTAACCTCACACCTTTAATACAGTGTCTGAGCTCCAGGCTCTAACCTAACACCTTTAATACAGTGTCTGAGCCCAAGACTCCAACCTCACACCTTTAATACAGTGACGGAGCTCCAGACTCCAACCTCACACCTTTAATACAGTGTCTGAGCCCCAGACTCTAACCTCACACCTTTAATACAGTGTCTGAGGCCTAGACTCTAACCTCACACCTTTAATACAGTGTCTGAGCTCCAGACTCCAACCTCACACCTTTAATACAGTGTCAGAGCCCCAGTCTCCAACCTCACACCTTTAATACAGTGTCTGAGTCCCAGACTCTAACCTCACACCTTTATACAGTGTCTGAGCTCCAGACTCCAACCTCACACCTTTAATACAGTGTCTGAGCCCCAGACTCTAACCTCACACCTTAAATACAGTGTCTGAGCTCCAGACTCTAACCGCACACCTTTAATACAGTGTCTGAGCTCCAGACTCGAACCTCACACCTTTAACACAGTGTCTGAGCCACAGACTCTAACCTCGCACCTTCAATACAGTGTCTGAGCCACAGACTCCAACCTCACACCTTTAATACAGTGTCTGAGCCCCAGACTCTAACCTCACACCTTTAATACAGTGTCTGAGCCCCACACTCTAACCACACACCTTTAATACAGTGTCTGAGCTCCAGTCTCTAACCTCACACCTTTAATACAGTGTCTGAGCCCCAGATTCTAACCTCACACCTTGAATACAGTGTCTGAGCCCCAGACTCTAACCTCACACCTTTAACACAGTGTCTGAGCCACAGACTCTAACCTCACACCTTCAATACAGTGTCTGAACCCCAGACTCTAACCTCACACCTTTAATACAGTGTCTGAGCACCAGACTCTAACCTCACACCTTTAATACAGTGTCTGAGCCCCAGATTCTAACCTCACACCTTTAACACAGTATCTGAGCCCCAGACTCTAACCTCACACCTTTAATACAGTGTCTGAGCCCCACACTCTAACCTCACACCTTTAATACAGTGTCTGAGCCCCAGACTCTAACCTCACACCTTTACTACAGTGTCTGAGCCCCAGACTCTAACCTCACACCTTTAATACAGTGTCTGAGACCCAGACTCTAACCTCACACCTTTAATACAGTGTCTGAGCCCCAGACTCTAACCTCACAACTTTAACACAGTGTCTGAGCCACACACTCTAACCTCACACCTTCAATACAGTGTCTGAGCCCCAGTCTCTAACCTCACACCTTTAATACAGTATCTGAGCTCCAGACTCTAACCCCAAACCTTTAATACAGTGTCTGAGCCCCAGACGCTAACCTCAAACCTTTAATACAGTGTCTGAGCCCCAGACTCTAACCTCTCACCTTTAATACAGTGTCTGAGCCCCAGACTCTAACCTCAAACCTTTAATACAGTGTTTGAGCCCCAGACTCTAACCTCAAACCATTAATACAGTGTCTGAGCCCCAGACTCTAACCTCACACCTTTAATACAGTGTCTGAGCCCCAGACTCAACCACACACCTTTAATACAGTGTCTGAGCCCCAGACTCTAACCTCACACCTTTAATACAGTGTCTGAGCCCCAGACTCTAACCTCACACCTTTAATACAGTGTCTGAGCCCCAGACTCTAACCTCACACCTTTAATACAGTGTCTGAGCCCCAGACTCTAACCTAACACCTTTAATACAGTGTCTGAGCCCCAGTCTCCAACCTCACACCTTTAATACAGTGTCTGAGTCCCAGACTCTAACCTCACACCTTTAATACAGTGACTGAGCTCCAGACTCTAACCTCACACCTTTAATACAGTGTCTGAGCTCCAGGCTCTAACCTAACACCTTTAATACAGTGTCTGAGCCCAAGACTCCAACCTCACACCTTTAATACAGTGACGGAGCTCCAGACTCCAACCTCACACCTTTAATACAGTGTCTGAGCCCCAGACTCTAACCTCACACCTTTAATACAGTGTCTGAGGCCTAGACTCTAACCTCACACCTTTAATACAGTGTCTGAGCTCCAGACTCCAACCTCACACCTTTAATACAGTGTCAGAGCCCCAGTCTCCAACCTCACACCTTTAATACAGTGTCTGAGTCCCAGACTCTAACCTCACACCTTTATACAGTGTCTGAGCTCCAGACTCCAACCTCACACCTTTAATACAGTGTCTGAGCCCCAGACTCTAACCTCACACCTTAAATACAGTGTCTGAGCTCCAGACTCTAACCGCACACCTTTAATACAGTGTCTGAGCTCCAGACTCGAACCTCACACCTTTAACACAGTGTCTGAGCCACAGACTCTAACCTCGCACCTTCAATACAGTGTCTGAGCCACAGACTCCAACCTCACACCTTTAATACAGTGTCTGAGCCCCAGACTCTAACCTCACACCTTTAATACAGTGTCTGAGCCCCACACTCTAACCACACACCTTTAATACAGTGTCTGAGCTCCAGTCTCTAACCTCACACCTTTAATACAGTGTCTGAGCTCCAGACTCTAACCTCACACCTTTAATACAGTGTCTGAGCTCCAGACTCTAACCTCACACCTTTAATACAGTGTCTGAGCTCAAGAATCTAACCTCAGACCTTTAATACAGTGTCTGAGCCCCAGTCTGCAACCTCACACCTTTAATACAGTGTCTGAGCTCCAGACTCTAACCTCACACCTTTAATACAGTGTCTGAGCTCCAGACTCTAACCTCACACCTTAAATACAGTGTCTGAGCTCCAGACTCTAACCTCACACCTTTAATACAGTGTCTGAGCCCCAGATTCTAACCTCACACCTTTAATACAGTGTCTGAGCACCAGACTCTAACCTCACACCTTTAATACAGTGTCTGAGCCCCAGACTCTAACCTCACACCTTTAATACAGTGTCTGAGCCCAAGACTCTAACCTCAAACCTTTAATACAGCGTCTGAGCCCCAGACTTTAACCTCAAACCTTTAATACAGTGTCTGAGCACCAGACTCTAACCTCAAACCTTTAATACAGAGTCTGAGCCCCAGACTCTAACCTCACACCTTTAATACAGTGTCTGAGACCCAGTCCCTAACCTCACACCTTTAATACAGTGTCTGAGCCGCAGACTCTAACCTCACACCTTTAATACAGTGTCTGAGCTCCAGACTCTAACCTCACACCTTTAATCCAGTGTCTGAGCCCCAGACTCTAACCTCACACCTTTAATACAGTGTCTGAGCCCCAGTCTCTAACCTTACACCTTTAATACAGTGTCTGAGCTCCAGACTCTAACCTCACACCTTTAATACAGTGTCTGAGCTCCAGACTCTAACCTCACACCTTTAATACAGTGTCTGAGCTCCAGACTCGAACCTCACACCTTTAATACAGTGTCTGAGCCCCAGTCTCCAACCTCACCTTTAATACAGTGTCTGAGTCCCAGACTCTAACCTCACACCTTAAATACAGTGTCTGAGCACCCAGACTCTAACCTCACACCTTTAATACAGTGTCTGAGCTACAGACTCTAACCTCACACCTTTAATACAGTGTCTGAGCTCCAGGCTCTAAACTAACACCTTTAATACAGTGTCTGAGCCCCAGACTCTAACCTCACACCTTTAATACAGTGTCTGAGCCCCAGACTCTAACCTCATACCTTTAATACAGTGTCTGAGCCCCAGTCCCTAACCTCACACCTTTAATACAGTGTCTGAGTCCCAGACTCTAACCTCACACCTTAAATACAGTGTCTGAGCACCCAGACTCTAACCTCACACCTTTAATACAGTGTCTGAGCTACAGACTCTAACCTCACACCTTTAATACAGTGTCTGAGCTCCAGGCTCTAAACTAACACCTTTAATACAGTGTCTGAGCCCCAGACTCTAACCTCACACCTTTAATACAGTGTCTGAGCCACAGACTCTAACCTCACACCTTTAACACAGTGTCTGAGCCACAGACTCTAACCTCACACCTTCAATACAGTGTCTGAACCCCAGACTCTAACCTCACACCTTTAATACAGTGTCTGAGACCCAGACTCTAACCTCACACCTTTAATACAGTGTCTGAGCCCCAGACTCTAACCTCACACCTTTAACACAGTGTCTGAGCCACAGACTCTAACCTCACACCTTCAATACAGTGTCTGAACCCCAGACTCTAACCTTACACCTTTAATACAGTGTCTGAGCACCAGACTCTGACCTCACACCTTTAATACAGTGTCTGAGCCCCAGACTCTAACCTCACACCTTTAATACAGTGTCTGAGCCCCAGACTCTAACCTCACCCGTTTAATACAGTGTCTGAGCCTCAGACTCTAACCTCAAACCTTTAATACAGTGTCTGAGCCCCAGACTCTAACCCCAAACCTTTAATACAGTGTCTGAGCCCCAGACGCTAACCTCAAACCTTTAATACAGTGTCTGAGCCCCAGACTCTAACCTCTCACCTTTAATACAGTGTCTGAGCCCCAGACTCTAACCTCAAACCTTTAATACAGTGTTTGAGCCCCAGACTCTAACCTCAAACCATTAATACAGTGTCTGAGCCCCAGACTCTAACCTCACACCTTTAATACAGTGTCTGAGCCCCAGACTCAACCACACACCTTTAATACAGTGTCTGAGCCCCAGACTCTAACCTCACACCTTTAATACAGTGTCTGAGCCCCAGACTCTAACCTCACACCTTTAATACAGTGTCTGAGCCCCAGACTCTAACCTCACACCTTTAATACAGTGTCTGAGCCCCAGACTCTAACCTAACACCTTTAATACAGTGTCTGAGCCCCAGTCTCCAACCTCACACCTTTAATACAGTGTCTGAGTCCCAGACTCTAACCTCACACCTTTAATACAGTGACTGAGCTCCAGACTCTAACCTCACACCTTTAATACAGTGTCTGAGCTCCAGGCTCTAACCTAACACCTTTAATACAGTGTCTGAGCCCAAGACTCCAACCTCACACCTTTAATACAGTGACGGAGCTCCAGACTCCAACCTCACACCTTTAATACAGTGTCTGAGCCCCAGACTCTAACCTCACACCTTTAATACAGTGTCTGAGGCCTAGACTCTAACCTCACACCTTTAATACAGTGTCTGAGCTCCAGACTCCAACCTCACACCTTTAATACAGTGTCAGAGCCCCAGTCTCCAACCTCACACCTTTAATACAGTGTCTGAGTCCCAGACTCTAACCTCACACCTTTATACAGTGTCTGAGCTCCAGACTCCAACCTCACACCTTTAATACAGTGTCTGAGCCCCAGACTCTAACCTCACACCTTAAATACAGTGTCTGAGCTCCAGACTCTAACCGCACACCTTTAATACAGTGTCTGAGCTCCAGACTCGAACCTCACACCTTTAACACAGTGTCTGAGCCACAGACTCTAACCTCGCACCTTCAATACAGTGTCTGAGCCACAGACTCCAACCTCACACCTTTAATACAGTGTCTGAGCCCCAGACTCTAACCTCACACCTTTAATACAGTGTCTGAGCCCCACACTCTAACCACACACCTTTAATACAGTGTCTGAGCTCCAGTCTCTAACCTCACACCTTTAATACAGTGTCTGAGCTCCAGACTCTAACCTCACACCTTTAATACAGTGTCTGAGCTCCAGACTCTAACCTCACACCTTTAATACAGTGTCTGAGCTCAAGAATCTAACCTCAGACCTTTAATACAGTGTCTGAGCCCCAGTCTGCAACCTCACACCTTTAATACAGTGTCTGAGCTCCAGACTCTAACCTCACACCTTTAATACAGTGTCTGAGCTCCAGACTCTAACCTAACACCTTTAATACAGTGTCTGAGCTCCAGACTCTAACCTCACACCTTTAATACAGTGTCTGAGCCCCAGTCTCCAACCTCACGCCTTTAATACAGTGTCTGAGTCCCAGACTCGAACCTCACACCTTAAATACAGTGTCTGAGCCCCAGACTCTAACCTCACACCTTTAACACAGTGTCTGAGCCACAGATTCTAACCTCACACCTTCAATACAGTGTCTGAACCCCAGACTCTAACCTCACACCTTTAATACAGTGTCTGAGCACCAGACTCTAACCTCACACCTTTAATACAGTGTCTGAGCCCCAGATTGTAACCTCACACCTTTAATACCGTGTCTGAGCCCCAGATTCTAACGTCACACCTTTAATACAGTGTCTGAGCACCAGACTCTAACCTCACACCTTTAATACAGTGTCTGAGCCCCAGATTCTAACCTCACACCTTTAATACAGTGTCTGAGCACCAGACTCTAACCTCACACCTTTAATACAGTGTCTGAGCCCCAGATTCTAACCTCACACCTTTAATACAGTGTCTGAGCCCCAGACTCTAACCTCACACCTTTAACACAGTGTCTGAGCCACAGACTCTAACCTCACACCTTCAATACAGTGTCTGAACCCCAGACTCTAACCTCACACCTTTAATACAGTGTCTGAGCACCAGACTCTAACCTCACACCTTTAATACAGTGTCTGAGCCCCAGATTCTAACCTCACACCTTTAACACAGTATCTGAGCCCCAGACTCTAACCTCACACCTTTAATACAGTGTCTGAGCCCCACACTCTAACCTCACACCTTTAATACAGTGTCTGAGCCCCAGACTCTAACCTCACACCTTTACTACAGTGTCTGAGCCCCAGACTCTAACCTCACACCTTTAATACAGTGTCTGAGACCCAGACTCTAACCTCACACCTTTAATACAGTGTCTGAGCCCCAGACTCTAACCTCACAACTTTAACACAGTGTCTGAGCCACACACTCTAACCTCACACCTTCAATACAGTGTCTGAGCCCCAGTCTCTAACCTCACACCTTTAATACAGTATCTGAGCTCCAGACTCCAACCTCACACCTTTAATACAGTGTCTGAGCCCCAGACTCTAACCTCACACCTTTAATACAGTGTCTGAGCCCCACACTCTAACCTCACACCTTTAATACAGTGTCTGAGCTCCAGTCTCTAACCTCACACCTTTAATACAGTGTCTGAGCTCCAGACTCTAACCTCACACCTTTAATACAGTGTCTGAGCTCCAGACTCCAACCTCACACCTTTAATACAGTATCTGAGCTCCAGAATCTAACCTCAGACCTTTAATACAGTGTCTGAGCCCCAGTCTCCAACCTCACACCTTTAATACAGTGTCTGAGCTCCAGACTCTAACCTCACACCTTTAATACAGTGTCTGAGCTCCAGACTCTAACCTAACACCTTTAATACAGTGTCTAAGCTCCAGACTCTAACCTGACACCATTAATACAGTGTCTGAGCCCCAGTCTCCAACCTCACACCTTTAATACAGTGTCTGAGTCCCAGACTCTAACCTCACACCTTAAATACAGTGTCTGAGGTCCAGACTCTAACCTCACACCTTTAATACAGTGTCTGAGCTCCAGGCTCTAACCTAACACCTTTAATACAGTGTCTGAGCCCAAGACTCCAACCTCACACCTTTAATACAGTGTCTGAGCCCCAGACTCTAACCTCACACCTTTAATACAGTGTCTGAGCCCCAGACTCTAACCTCACACCTTTAATACAGTGTCTGAGCCCCAGTCTCTAACCTCACACCTTTAATACAGTGTCTGAGCCCCAGACTCTAACCTCACACCTTTAATACAGTGTCTGAGGCCCAGACTCTAACCTCACACCTTTAATACAGTGTCTGAGCCCCAGACTCTAACCTCACACCTTTAATACAGTGTCTGAGCCCCAGTCTCCAACCTCACACCTTTAATACAGTGTCTGAGTCCCAGACTCTAACCTCACACCTTAAATACAGTGTCTGAGCTCCAGACTCTAACCTCACACCTTAAATACAGTGTCTGAGCTCCAGACTCTAACCTCACACCTTTAACACAGTGTCTGAGCCACAGACTCTAACCTCACACCTTTAATACAGTGTCTGAGCCCCAGACTCTAACCTCACACCTTTAATACAGTGTCGGTGCCCCAGACACCAACCTCACACCTTTAATACAGTGTCTGAGACCGAGACTCTAACCTCACACCTTTAATACAGTGTCTGAGCCCCAGTCCCTAACCTCACACCTTTAATACAGTGTCTGAGCCCCAGACTCTAACCTCACACTTTTAATAGAGTGTCTGAGCCCCAGACTCTAACCTCACACCTTTAACACAGTGTCTGAGCCACAGACTCTAACCTCACACCTTCAATACAGTGTCTGAACCCCAGACTCTAACCTCACACCTTTAATACAGTGTCTGAGCACCAGACTCTAACCTCACACCTTTAATACAGTGTCTGAGCCCCAGATTCTAACCTCACACCTTTAATACAGTGTCTGAGCACCAGACTCTAACCTCACACCTTTAATACAGTGTCTGAGCCCCAGACTCTAACCTCACACCTTTAATACAGTGTCTGAGCCCAAGACTCTAACCTCAAACCTTTAATACAGCGTCTGAGCCCCAGACTTTAACCTCAAACCTTTAATACAGTGTCTGAGCACCAGACTCTAACCTCAAACCTTTAATACAGTGTCTGAGCCCCAGACTCTAACCACACACCTTTAATACAGTGTCTGAGCTCCAGACTCCAACCTCACACCTTTAATACAGTGTCTGAGTCCCAGACTCTAACCTCACACCTTTAATACAGTGTCTGAGCCCCAGACTCTAACCACACACCTTTAATACAGTGTCTGAGCTCCAGACTCCAACCTCACACCTTTAATACAGTGTCTGAGTCCCAGACTCTAACCTCACACCTTTAATACAGTGTCTGAGTCCCAGACTCTAACCTCACACCTTTAATACAGTGTCTGAGACCCAGACTCCAACCTCACACCTTTAATACAGTGTCTGAGCTCCAGTCTCTAACCTCACACCTTTAATACAGTGTCTGAGCTCCAGACTCTAACCTCACACCTTTAATCCAGTGTCTGAGCCCCAAAGTCTAACCTCACACCTTTAATACAGTGTCTGAGCTACAGACTCTAACCTCACATCTTTAATACAGTGTCTGAGCCCCAGACTCTAACCTCACACCATTAATACAGTGTTTGAGCCCCGGACTCTAACCTCACACCTTTAATACAGTGTCTGAGCCCCAGACTCTAACCTCACACCTTTAATACAGTGTCTGAGCTCCAGACTCTAACCTCACACCTTTACTACAGTGTCTGAGCCCAAGACTCTAACCACACACCTTCAATACAGTGTCTGAACCCCAGACTCTAACCTCACACCTTTACTACAGTGTCTGAGCCCAAGACTCTCACCTCACACCTTCAATACAGTGTCTGAGCCCCAGTCTCTAACCTCACACCTTTAATACAGTATCTGAGCTCCAGACTCCAACCTCACACCTTTAATACAGTGTCTGAGCCCCAGACTCTAACCTCACACCTTTAATACAGTGTCTGAGCCCCACACTCTAACCTCACACCTTTAACACAGTGTCTGAGCTCCAGTCTCTAACCTCACACCTTTAATACAGTGTCTGAGCTCCAGACTCTAACCTCACACCTTTAATACAGTGTCTGAGCTCCAGACTCCAACCTCACACCTTTAATACAGTATCTGAGCTCCAGAATCTAACCTCAGACCTTTAATACAGTGTCTGAGCCCCAGTCTCCAACCTCACACCTTTAATACAGTGTCTGAGCTCCAGACTCTAACCTCACACCTTTAAGACAGTGTCTGAGCTCCAGACTCTAACCTAACACCTTTAATACAGTGTCTAAGCTCCAGACTCTAACCTGACACCATTAATACAGTGTCTGAGCCCCAGTCTCCAACCTCACACATTTAATACAGTGTCTGAGTCCCAGACTCTAACCTCACACCTTAAATACAGTGTCTGAGGTCCAGACTCTAACCTCACACCTTTAATACAGTGTCTGAGCTCCAGGCTCTAACCTAACACCTTTAATACAGTGTCTGAGCCCAAGACTCCAACCTCACACCTTTAATACAGTGTCTGAGCCACAGACTCTAACCTCACACCTTTAATACAGTGTCTGAGCCCCAGACTCTAACCTCACACCTTTAATACAGTGTCTGAGCCCCAGTCTCTAACCTCACACCTTTAATACAGTGTCTGAGCCCCACACTCTAACCTCACACCTTTAATACAGTGTCTGAGGCCCAGACTCTAACCTCACACCTTTAATACAGTGTCTGAGCCCCAGACTCTAACCTCACACCTTTAATACAGTGTCTGAGCCCCAGTCTCCAACCTCACACCTTTAATACAGTGTCTGAGTCCCAGACTCTCACCTCACACCTTAAATACAGTGTCTGAGCTCCAGACTCTAACCTCACACCTTAAATACAGTGTCTGAGCTCCAGACTCTAACCTCACACCTTTAACACAGTGTCTGAGCCACAGACTCTAACCTCACACCTTTAATACAGTGTCTGAGCCCCAGACTCTAACCTCACACCTTTAATACAGTGTCGGTGCCCCAGACACCAACCTCACACCTTTAATACAGTGTCTGAGACCGAGACTCTAACCTCACACCTTTAATACAGTGTCTGAGCCCCAGTCCCTAACCTCACACCTTTAATACAGTGTCTGAGCCCCAGACTCTAACCTCACACTTTTAATAGAGTGTCTGAGCCCCAGACTCTAACCTCACACCTTTAACACAGTGTCTGAGCCACAGACTCTAACCTCACACCTTCAATACAGTGTCTGAACCCCAGACTCTAACCTCACACCTTTAATACAGTGTCTGAGCACCAGACTCTAACCTCACACCTTTAATACAGTGTCTGAGCCCCAGATTCTAACCTCACACCTTTAATACAGTGTCTGAGCACCAGACTCTAACCTCACACCTTTAATACAGTGTCTGAGCCCCAGACTCTAACCTCACACCTTTAATACAGTGTCTGAGCCCAAGACTCTAACCTCAAACCTTTAATACAGCGTCTGAGCCCCAGACTTTAACCTCAAACCTTTAATACAGTGTCTGAGCACCAGACTCTAACCTCAAACCTTTAATACAGTCTCTGAGCCCCAGACTCTAACCACACACCTTTAATACAGTGTCTGAGCTCCAGACTCCAACCTCACACCTTTAATACAGTGTCTGAGTCCCAGACTCTAACCTCACACCTTTAATACAGTGTCTGAGCCCCAGACTCTAACCACACACCTTTAATACAGTGTCTGAGCTCCAGACTCCAACCTCACACCTTTAATACAGTGTCTGAGTCCCAGACTCTAACCTCACACCTTTAATACAGTGTCTGAGTCCCAGACTCTAACCTCACACCTTTAATACAGTGTCTGAGACCCAGACTCCAACCTCACACCTTTAATACAGTGTCTGAGCTCCAGTCTCTAACCTCACACCTTTAATACAGTGTCTGAGCTCCAGACTCTAACCTCACACCTTTAATCCAGTGTCTGAGCCCCAAAGTCTAACCTCACACCTTTAATACAGTGTCTGAGCTCCAGACTCTAACCTCACATCTTTAATACAGTGTCTGAGCCCCAGACTCTAACCTCACACCATTAATACAGTGTTTGAGCCCCGGACTCTAACCTCACACCTTTAATACAGTGTCTGAGCCCCAGACTCTAACCTCACACCTTTAATACAGTGTCTGAGCTCCAGACTCTAACCTCACACCTTTACTACAGTGTCTGAGCCCAAGACTCTAACCACACACCTTCAATACAGTGTCTGAACCCCAGACTCTAACCTCACACCTTTACTACAGTGTCTGAGCCCAAGACTCTCACCTCACACCTTTAATACAGTGTCTGAGCCCCAGACTCTAACCTCACACCTTTCATACAATGTCTGAGCCCCAGACTCTAACCTCACACCTTTAATACAGTGTCTGAGCCCCAGTCTCTAACCTCACACCTTTAATACAGTGTCTGAGCCCCAGACTCTAACCTCACACCTTTAATACAGTGACTGAGCCCAAGACTCTCGCCTCACACCTTTAATAGAGTGTCTGAGCCCCAGACTCTAACCTCACACCTTTAACACAGTGTCTGAGCCACAGACTCTAACCTCACACCTTCAATACAGTGTCTGAACCCCAGACTCTAACCTCACACCTTTAATACAGTGTCTGAGCACCAGACTCTAACCTCACACCTTTAATACAGTGTCTGAGCCCCAGATTCTAACCTCACACCTTTAATACAGTGTCTGAGCACCAGACTCTAACCTCACACCTTTAATACAGTGTCTGAGCCCCAGACTCTAACCTCACACCTTAAATACAGTGTCTGAGCCCCAGACTCTAACCTCAAACCTTTAATACAGTGTCTGAGCCCCAGAGTCTAACCTGAAACCTTTAATACAGTGTCTGAGCCCCAGACTCTAACCTCAAACCTTTAATACAATGTCTGAGCCCCAGACTCTAACCTCACACCTTTAATACAGTGTCTGAGCTCCAGACTCTAACCTCACACCTTTAATACAGTGTCTGAGCCCAAGACTCTCACCTCACACCTTTAATACAGTGTCTGAGTCCCAGACTCTAACCTCACACCTTAAATACAGTGTCTGAGCACCAGACTCTAACCTCACACCTTTAATACAGTGTCTGAGCCCCAGACTCTAACCTCAAACCTTTAATACAGTGTCTGAGCCACAGACTCCAACCTCACACCTTCAATACAGTGTCTGAGCCCCAGACTCCAACCTCACACCTTTAATACAGTGTCTGAGCCCCAGACTCTAACCTCACACCTTTAACACAGTGTCTGAGCCACAGACTCTAACCTCACACCTTTAATACAGTGTCTGAACCCCAGACTCTAACCTCACACCTTTAATACAGTGTCTGAGCACCAGACTCTAACCTCACACCTTTAATACAGTGTCTGAGCCCCAGACTCTAACCTCACACCTTTAATACAGTGTCTGGGTCCCAGACTCTCACCTCACACCTTTAATACAGTGTCTGAGCCCCACACTCTAACCTCACACCTTTAATACAGTGTCTGAGCTCCAGTCTCTAACCTCACACCTTTAATACAGTGTCTGAGCCCCAGACTCGAACCTCACACCTTTAATACAGTGTCTGAGCCCCAGACTCTAACCTCACACCTTTAATACAATGTCTGAGCCCCAGACTCTAACCTCACACATTTAACACAGTGTCTGAGCTCCAGACTCTAACCTCACATCTTTAATCCAGTGTCTGAGCCCCAAAGTCTAACCTCACACCTTTAATACAGTGTCTGAGTCCCAGACTCTAACCTCACACCTTTAATACAGAGTCTGAGCCCCAGACTCTAACCTCACACCTTTACTACAGTGTCTGAGCCCCAGACTCTAACCTCACACCTTCAATACAGTGTCTGAACCCCAGACTCTAACTTCACACCTATACTACAATGTCTGAGCCCAAGACTGTCACCTCACACCTTTAATACAGTGTCTGAGCCCCAGACTCTAACCTCACACCTTTAATACAATGTCTGAGCCCCAGAATCTAACCTCACAACTTTAATACAGTGTCTGAGCCCCAGTCTCTAACCTCACACCTTTAATACAGTGTCTGAGCCCCAGACTCTAACCTCACACCTTTAATACAGTGTCTGAGCCCAAGACTCTCGCCTCACACCTTTAACACACTGTCTGAGCACCAGACTCTAACCTCACACCTTCAATACAGTGTCTGAGCACCAGACTCTAACCTCACACCTTTAATACAGTGTCTGAGACCCAGACTCTAACCTCACACCTTTAATAGAGTGTCTGAGCCCCAGACTCTAACCTCACACCTTTAACACAGTCTCTGAGCCACAGACTCTAACCTCACACCTTCAATACAGTGTCTGAACCCCAGACTCTAACCTCACACCTTTAATACAGTGTCTGAGCACCAGACTCTAACCTCACACCTTTAATACAGTGTCTGAGCCCCAGATTCTAACCTCACACCTTTAATACAGTGTCTGAGCACCAGAATCTAACCTCACACCTTTAATACAGTGTCTGAGCCCCAGACTCTAACCTCACACCTTTAATACAGTGTCTGAGCACCAGACTCTAACCTCACACCTTTAATACAGTGTCTGAGCCCCAGACTCTAACCTCAAACCTTTAATACAGTGTCTGAGCTCCAGACTCCAACCTCACACCTTTAATACAGTCTCTGAGCTCCAGACTCCAACCTCACACCTTTAATACAGTCTCTGAGCACCAGACTCTAACCTCACACCTTTAATACAGTGTCTGAGCCACAGACTCTAACCTCAAACCTTTAATACAGTGTCTGAGCCCCAGACTCTAACCTCACACCTTTAATACAGTGTCTGAGCCCCAGACTCTAACCTCACACCTTTAATACAATGTCTGAGCCCCAGAATCTAACCTCACAACTTTAATACAGTGTCTGAGCCCCAGTCTCTAACCTCACACCTTTAATACAGTGTCTGAGCCCCAGACTCTAACCTCACACCTTTAATACAGTGTCTGAGCCCAAGACTCTCGCCTCACACCTTTAACACAGTGTCTGAGCCACAGACTCTAACCTCACACCTTCAATACAGTGTCTGAGCCCCAGACTCTAACCTCACACCTTTAATACAGTGTCTGAGCCCCAGACTCTAACCTCACACCTTTAATACAGTGTCTGAGACCCAGACTCTAACCTCACACCTTTAATAGAGTGTCTGAGCCCCAGACTCTAACCTCACACCTTTAACACAGTGTCTGAGCCACAGACTATAACCTCACACCTTCAATACAGTGTCTGAACCCCAGACTCTAACCTCACACCTTTAATACAGTGTCTGAGCACCAGACTCTAACCTCACACCTTTAATACAGTGTCTGAGACCCAGACTCTAACCTCACACCTTTAATAGAGTGTCTGAGCCCCAGACTCTAACCTCACACCTTTAACACAGTGTCTGAGCCACAGACTCTAACCTCACACCTTCAATACAGTGTCTGAACCCCAGACTCTAACCTCACACCTTTAATACAGTGTCTGAGCACCAGACTCTAACCTCACACCTTTAATACAGTGTCTGAGCCCCAGACTCTAACCTCACACCTTTAATACAGTGTCTGAGACCCAGACTCTAACCTCACACCTTTAATAGAGTGTCTGAGCCCCAGACTCTAACCTCACACCTTTAACACAGTGTCTGAGCCACAGACTCTAACCTCACACCTTCAATACAGTGTCTGAACCCCAGACTCTAACCTCACACCTTTAATACAGTGTCTGAGCACCAGACTCTAACCTCACACCTTTAATACAGTGTCTGAGCCCCAGATTCTAACCTCACACCTTTAATACAGTGTCTGAGCACCAGAATCTAACCTCACACCTTTAATACAGTGTCTGAGCCCCAGACTCTAACCTCACACCTTTAATACAGTGTCTGAGCACCAGACTCTAACCTCACACCTTTAATACAGTGTCTGAGCCCCAGACTCTAACCTCAAACCTTTAATACAGTGTCTGAGCTCCAGACTCCAACCTCACACCTTTAATACAGTCTCTGAGCTCCAGACTCCAACCTCACACCTTTAATACAGTCTCTGAGCACCAGACTCTAACCTCACACCTTTAATACAGTGTCTGAGCCACAGACTCTAACCTCAAACCTTTAATACAGTGTCTGAGCCCCAGACTCTAACCTCACACCTTTAATACAGTGTCTGAGCCCCAGACTCTAACCTCACACCTTTAATACAGTGTCTGAGTCCCAGACTCTAACCTCACACCTTCAATACAGTGTCTGAGCCCCAGACTCTAACCTCACACCTTTAACACAGTGTCTGAGCACCATACTCTAACCTCACACCTTTAATACAGTGTCTGAGCTCCAGACTCCAACCTCACACCTTCAATACAGTGTCTGAGCTCCAGACTCCAACCTCACACCTTTAATGTAGTGTCTGAGCCACAGTCTCTAACCTCACACCTTTAATACAGTGTCTGAGCTCCAGAATCTAACCTCAGACCTTTAATACAGTGTCTGAGCTCCAGACTCTAACCTCACACCTTTAATACAGTGTCTGAGCCCCAGACTCTAACCACACACCTTTAATACAGTGTCTGAGCCCCAGACTCTAACCTCACACCTTTACTACAGTGTCTGAGCTCCAGACTCTAACCTCACACCTTTAATACAGTGTCTGAGCTCCAGAATCTAACCTCAGACCTTTAATACAGTGTCTGAGCCCCAGTCTCCAACCTCACACCTTTAATACAGTGTCTGAGCTCCAGACTCTAACCTCACACCTTTAATACAGTGTCTGAGCTCCAGACTCTAACCTCACACCTTTAATACAGTGTCTGAGCCCCAGACTCTAACCACACACCTTTAATACAGTGTCTGAGCCTCAGACTCTAACCTCACACCTTTACTACAGTGTCTGAGCCCCAGACTCTAACCTCACACCTTTAATACAGTGTCTGAGACCCAGACTCTAACCTCACACCTTTAATAGAGTGTCTGAGCCCCAGACTCTAACCTCACACCTTTAACACAGTGTCTGAGCCACAGACTCTAACCTCACACCTTTGTTACAGTGACGGAGCTCCAGACTCCAACCTCACACCTTTAATACAGTGTCTGAGCCCCAGACTCTAACCTCACACCTTTAATACAGTGTCTGAGCCCCAGACTCTAACCTCACACCTTTAATACAGTGTCTGAGCCCAAGACTCTCACCTCACACCTTTAATACAGTGTCTGAGTCCCAGACTCTAACCTCACACCTTAAATACAGTGTCTGAGCACCAGACTCTAACCTCACACCTTTAATACAGTGTCTGAGCCCCAGACTCTAATCTCAAACCTTTAATACAGTGTCTGAGCCACAGACTCCAACCTCACACCTTCAATACAGTGTCTGAGCCCCAGACTCCAACCTCACACCTTTAATACAGTGTCTGAGCCCCAGACTCTAACCTCACACCTTTAACACAGTGTCTGAGCCACAGACTCTAACCTCACACCTTTAATACAGTGTCTGAACCCCAGACTCTAACCTCACACCTTTAATACAGTGTCTGAGCACCAGACTCTAACCTCACACCTTTAATACAGTGTCTGAGCCCCAGACTCTAACCTCACACCTTTAATACAGTGTCTGAGTCCCAGACTCTAACCTCACACCTTTAATACAGTGTCTGAGCCCCACACTCTAACCTCACACCTTTAATACAGTGTCTGAGCTCCAGTCTCTAACCTCACACCTTTAATACAGTGTCTGAGCCCCAGACTCCAACCTCACACCTTCAATACAGTGTCTGAGCCCCAGACTCCAACCTCACACCTTTAATACAGTGTCTGAGCCCCAGACTCTAACCTCACACCTTTAACACAGTGTCTGAGCCACAGACTCTAACCTCACACCTTTAATACAGTGTCTGAACCCCAGACTCTAACCTCACACCTTTAATACAGTGTCTGAGCCCCAGACTCTAACCACACACCTTTAATACAGTGTCTGAGCCCCAGACTCTAACCTCACACCTTTACTACAGTGTCTGAGCTCCAGACTCTAACCTCACACCTTTAATACAGTGTCTGAGCTCCAGAATCTAACCTCAGACCTTTAATACAGTGTCTGAGCCCCAGTCTCCAACCTCACACCTTTAATACAGTGTCTGAGCTCCAGACTCTAACCTCACACCTTTAATACAGTGTCTGAGCTCCAGACTCTAACCTCACACCTTTAATACAGTGTCTGAGCCCCAGACTCTAACCACACACCTTTAATACAGTTTCTGAGCCCCAGACTCTAACCTCACACCTTTACTACAGTGTCTGAGCCCCAGACTCTAACCTCACACCTTTAATACAGTGTCTGAGACCCAGACTCTAACCTCACACCTTTAATAGAGTGTCTGAGCCCCAGACTCTAACCTCACACCTTTAACACAGTGTCTGAGCCACAGACTCTAACCTCACACCTTTGTTACAGTGACGGAGCTCCAGACTCCAACCTCACACCTTTAATACAGTGTCTGAGCCCCAGACTCTAACCTCACACCTTTAATACAGTGTCTGAGCCCCAGACTCTAACCTCACACCTTTAATACAGTGTCTGAGCCCAAGACTCTCACCTCACACCTTTAATACAGTGTCTGAGTCCCAGACTCTAACCTCACACCTTAAATACAGTGTCTGAGCACCAGACTCTAACCTCACACCTTTAATACAGTGTCTGAGCCCCAGACTCTAACCTCAAACCTTTAATACAGTGTCTGAGCCACAGACTCCAACCTCACACCTTCAATACAGTGTCTGAGCCCCAGACTCCAACCTCACACCTTTAATACAGTGTCTGAGCCCCAGACTCTAACCTCACACCTTTAACACAGTGTCTGAGCCACAGACTCTAACCTCACACCTTTAATACAGTGTCTGAACCCCAGACTCTAACCTCACACCTTTAATACAGTGTCTGAGCACCAGACTCTAACCTCACACCTTTAATACAGTGTCTGAGCCCCAGACTCTAACCTCACACCTTTAATACAGTGTCTGAGTCCCAGACTCTAACCTCACACCTTTAATACAGTGTCTGAGCCCCACACTCTAACCTCACACCTTTAATACAGTGTCTGAGCTCCAGTCTCTAACCTCACACCTTTAATACAGTGTCTGAGCCCCAGACTCCAACCTCACACCTTTAATACAGTGTCTGAGCCCCAGACTCTAACCTCACACCTTTAATACAATGTCTGAGCCCCAGACTCTAACCTCACACCTTTAACACAGTGTCTGAGCTCCAGACTCTAACCTCACACCTTTAATACAGTGTCTGAGCCCCAAAGTCTAACCTCACACCGTTAATACAGTGTCTGAGTCCCAGACTCTAACCTCACACCTTTAATACAGAGTCTGAGCCCCAGACTCTAACCTCACACCTTTACTACAGTGTCTGAGCCCAAGACTCTAACCTCACACCTTCAATACAGTGTCTGAGCCCCAGACTCTAACCTCACACCTTTAATACAGAGTCTGAGCCCCAGACTCTAACCTCACACCTTTAATACAGTGTCTGAGCCCCAAAGTCTAACCTCACACCTTTAATACAGTGTCTGAGTCCCAGACTCTAACCTCACACCTTTAATACAGTGTCTGAACCCCAGACTCTAACTTCACACCTTTACTACAATGTCTGAGCCCAAGACTGTCACCTCACACCTTTAATACAGTGTCTGAGCCCCAGACTCTAACCTCACACCTTTAATACAGTGTCTGAGCCCCAGACTCTAACCTCACACCTTTAATACAGTGTCTGAGCCCCAGACTCTAACCTCACACCTTTAATACAATGTCTGAGCCCCAGAATCTAACCTCACAACTTTAATACAGTGTCTGAGCCCCAGTCTCTAACCTCACACCTTTAATACAGTGTCTGAGCCCCAGACTCTAACCTCACACCTTTACTACAGTGTCTGAGCCCCAGATTCTAACTTCACACCTTTAATACAGTGTCTGAGCCCCAGACTCTAACCTCACACCTTTAATACAGTGTCTGAGCCCCAGACTCCAACCTCACACCTTTAATACAGTGTCTGAGCCCGAGACTCTAACCTCACAACTTTAACACAGTGTCTGAGCCCCAGACTCCAACCTCACACCTTTAATACAGTGTCTGAGCCCCAGACTCTAACCTCACACCTTTAATACAGTGTCTGAGCCCCAGACTCTAACCTCACACCTTTAATAGAGTGTCTGAGCCCCAGATTCTAACCTCACACCTTTAACACAGTGTCTGAGCCACAGACTCTAACCTCACACCTTCAATACAGTGTCTGAACCCCAGACTCTAACCTCACACCTTTAATACAGTGTCTGAGCACCAGACTCTAACCTCACACCTTTAATACAGTGTCTGAGCCCCAGATTCTAACCTCACACCTTTAATACAGTGTCTGAGCACCTGAATCTAACCTCACACCTTTAATACAGTGTCTGAGCCCCAGACTCTAACCTCACACCTTTAACACAGTGTCTGAGCACCAGACTCTAACCTCACACCTTTAATACAGTGTCTGAGCCCCAGACTCTAACCTCAAACCTTTAATACAGTGTCTGAGCTCCAGACTCCAACCTCACACCTTTAATACAGTCTCTGAGCTCCAGACTCCAACCTCACACCTTTAATACAGTCTCTGAGCACCAGACTCTAACCTCACACCTTTAATACAGTGTCTGAGCCACAGACTCTAACCTCAAACCTTTAATACAGTGTCTGAGCCCCAGACTCTAACCTCACACCTTTAATACAGTGTCTGAGCACCAGACTCTAACCTCACACCTTTAATACAGTGTCTGAGCTCCAGAATCTAACCTCACACCTTTAATACAGTGTCTGAGCCCCAGACTCTAACCTCACACCTTTAATACAGTGTCTGAGCCCCACACTCTAACCTCACACCTTTAATACAGTGTCTGAGCTCCAGTCTCTAACCTCACACCTTTAATACAGTGTCTGAGCTTCAGACTCTAACCTCACACCTTTAATACAGTGTCTGAGCTCCAGACTCTAACCTAACACCTTTAATACAGTGTCTGACCTCCAGACTCGAACCTCACACCTTTACTACAGTGTCTGAGACCCAGTCTCCAACCTCACACCTTTAATAAAGTGTCTGAGTCCCAGACTCTAACCTCACACCTTAAATACAGTGTCTGAGCTCCAGACTCTAACCTCACACCTTTAATACAGTGTCTGAGCTCCAGGCTCAAACCTAACACCTTTAATACAGTGTCTGAGCCCAAGACTCCAACCTCACACCTTTGTTACAGTGACGGAGCTCCAGACTCCAACCTCACACCTTTAATACAGTGTCTGTGCCCCAGACTCTAACCTCACACCTTTAATACAGTGTCTGAGCCCCAGACTCTAACCTCACACATTTAATACAGTGTCTGAGCCCAAGACTCTCACCTCACACCTTTAATACAGTGTCTGAGTCCCAGACTCTAACCTCACACCTTAAATACAGTGTCTGAGCTCCAGACTCTAACCTCACACCTTTAATACAGTGTCTGAGCTCCAGACTCTAACCTCACACCTTTAACACAGTGTCTGAGCCACAGACTCTAACCTCACACCTTCAATACAGTGTCTGAACCCCAGACTCTAACCTCACACCTTTAATACAGTGTCTGAGCACCAGACTCTAACCTCACACCTTTAATACAGTGTCTGAGCCCCAGACTCTAACCTCACATCTTTAATACAGTGTCTGAGTCCCAGACTCTAACCTCACACCTTAAATACAGTGTCTGAGCCCCAGACTCTAACCTCACACCTTTAATACAGTGTCTGAGCCCCAGATTCTAACCTCACACCTTTAATACAGTGTCTGAGCACCAGACTCTAACCTCACACCTTTAATACAGTGTCTGAGCTCCAGACTCTAACCTCACACCTTTAACACAGTGTCTGAGCCACAGACTCTAACCTCACACCTTCAATACAGTGTCTGAACCCCAGACTCTAACCTCACACCTTTAATACAGTGTCTGAGCCCCAGACTCTAACCTCACACCTTTAATACAATGTCTGAGCCCCAGACTCTAACCTCACACATTTAACACAGTGTCTGAGCTCCAGACTCTAACCTCACACCTTTAATCCAGTGTCTGAGCCCCAAAGTCTAACCTCACACCTTTAATACAGTGTCTGAGTCCCAGACTCTAACCTCACACCTTTAATACAGAGTCTGAGCCCCAGACTCTAACCTCACACCTTTACTACAGTGTCTGAGCCCCAGACTCTAACCTCACACCTTCAATACAGTGTCTGAACCCCAGACTCTAACTTCACACCTATACTACAATGTCTGAGCCCAAGACTGTCACCTCACACCTTTAATACAGTGTCTGAGCCCCAGACTCTAACCTCACACCTTTAATACAATGTCTGAGCCCCAGAATCTAACCTCACAACTTTAATACAGTGTCTGAGCCCCAGTCTCTAACCTCACACCTTTAATACAGTGTCTGAGCCCGCAGACTCTAACCTCACACCTTTAATACAGTGTCTGAGCCCAAGACTCTCGCCTCACACCTTTAACACAGTGTCTGAGCCACAGACTCTAACCTCACACCTTCAATACAGTGTCTGAGCACCAGACTCTAACCTCACACCTTTAATACAGTGTCTGAGACCCAGACTCTAACCTCACACCTTTAATAGAGTGTCTGAGCCCCAGACTCTAACCTCACACCTTTAACACAGTGTCTGAGCCACAGACTCTAACCTCACACCTTCAATACAGTGTCTGAACCCCAGACTCTAACCTCACACCTTTAATACAGTGTCTGAGCACCAGACTCTAACCTCACACCTTTAATACAGTGTCTGAGCCCCAGACTCTAACCTCACACCTTTAATACAGTGTCTGAGACCCAGACTCTAACCTCACACCTTTAATAGAGTGTCTGAGCCCCAGACTCTAACCTCACACCTTTAACACAGTCTCTGAGCCACAGACTCTAACCTCACACCTTCAATACAGTGTCTGAACCCCAGACTCTAACCTCACACCTTTAATACAGTGTCTGAGCACCAGACTCTAACCTCACACCTTTAATACAGTGTCTGAGCCCCAGATTCTAACCTCACACCTTTAATACAGTGTCTGAGCACCAGAATCTAACCTCACACCTTTAATACAGTGTCTGAGCCCCAGACTCTAACCTCACACCTTTAATACAGTGTCTGAGCACCAGACTCTAACCTCACACCTTTAATACAGTGTCTGAGCCCCAGACTCTAACCTCAAACCTTTAATACAGTGTCTGAGCTCCAGACTCCAACCTCACACCTTTAATACAGTCTCTGAGCTCCAGACTCCAACCTCACACCTTTAATACAGTCTCTGAGCACCAGACTCTAACCTCACACCTTTAATACAGTGTCTGAGCCACAGACTCTAACCTCAAACCTTTAATACAGTGTCTGAGCCCCAGACTCTAACCTCACACCTTTAATACAGTGTCTGAGCCCCAGACTCTAACCTCACACCTTTAATACAATGTCTGAGCCCCAGAATCTAACCTCACAACTTTAATACAGTGTCTGAGCCCCAGTCTCTAACCTCACACCTTTAATACAGTGTCTGAGCCCCAGACTCTAACCTCACACCTTTAATACAGTGTCTGAGCCCAAGACTGTCGCCTCACACCTTTAACACAGTGTCTGAGCCACAGACTCTAACCTCACACCTTTAATACAGTGTCTGAGCTTCAGACTCTAACCTCACACCTTTAATACAGTGTCTGAGCTCCAGACTCTAACCTAACACCTTTAATACAGTGTCTGACCTCCAGACTCGAACCTCACACCTTTACTACAGTGTCTGAGACCCAGTCTCCAACCTCACACCTTTAATAAAGTGTCTGAGTCCCAGACTCTAACCTCACACCTTAAATACAGTGTCTGAGCTCCAGACTCTAACCTCACACCTTTAATACAGTGTCTGAGCTCCAGGCTCAAACCTAACACCTTTAATACAGTGTCTGAGCCCAAGACTCCAACCTCACACCTTTGTTACAGTGACGGAGCTCCAGACTCCAACCTCACACCTTTAATACAGTGTCTGTGCCCCAGACTCTAACCTCACACCTTTAATACAGTGTCTGAGCCCCAGACTCTAACCTCACACATTTAATACAGTGTCTGAGCCCAAGACTCTCACCTCACACCTTTAATACAGTGTCTGAGTCCCAGACTCTAACCTCACACCTTAAATACAGTGTCTGAGCTCCAGACTCTAACCTCACACCTTTAATACAGTGTCTGAGCTCCAGACTCTAACCTCACACCTTTAACACAGTGTCTGAGCCACAGACTCTAACCTCACACCTTCAATACAGTGTCTGAACCCCAGACTCTAACCTCACACCTTTAATACAGTGTCTGAGCACCAGACTCTAACCTCACACCTTTAATACAGTGTCTGAGCCCCAGACTCTAACCTCACATCTTTAATACAGTGTCTGAGTCCCAGACTCTAACCTCACACCTTAAATACAGTGTCTGAGCCCCAGACTCTAACCTCACACCTTTAATACAGTGTCTGAGCCCCAGATTCTAACCTCACACCTTTAATACAGTGTCTGAGCACCAGACTCTAACCTCACACCTTTAATACAGTGTCTGAGCTCCAGACTCTAACCTCACACCTTTAACACAGTGTCTGAGCCACAGACTCTAACCTCACACCTTCAATACAGTGTCTGAACCCCAGACTCTAACCTCACACCTTTAATACAGTGTCTGAGCCCCAGACTCTAACCTCACACCTTTAATACAATGTCTGAGCCCCAGACTCTAACCTCACACATTTAACACAGTGTCTGAGCTCCAGACTCTAACCTCACACCTTTAATCCAGTGTCTGAGCCCCAAAGTCTAACCTCACACCTTTAATACAGTGTCTGAGTCCCAGACTCTAACCTCACACCTTTAATACAGAGTCTGAGCCCCAGACTCTAACCTCACACCTTTACTACAGTGTCTGAGCCCCAGACTCTAACCTCACACCTTCAATACAGTGTCTGAACCCCAGACTCTAACTTCACACCTATACTACAATGTCTGAGCCCAAGACTGTCACCTCACACCTTTAATACAGTGTCTGAGCCCCAGACTCTAACCTCACACCTTTAATACAATGTCTGAGCCCCAGAATCTAACCTCACAACTTTAATACAGTGTCTGAGCCCCAGTCTCTAACCTCACACCTTTAATACAGTGTCTGAGCCCCAGACTCTAACCTCACACCTTTAATACAGTGTCTGAGCCCAAGACTCTCGCCTCACACCTTTAACACAGTGTCTGAGCCACAGACTCTAACCTCACACCTTCAATACAGTGTCTGAGCACCAGACTCTAACCTCACACCTTTAATACAGTGTCTGAGACCCAGACTCTAACCTCACACCTTTAATAGAGTGTCTGAGCCCCAGACTCTAACCTCACACCTTTAACACAGTGTCTGAGCCACAGACTCTAACCTCACACCTTCAATACAGTGTCTGAACCCCAGACTCTAACCTCACACCTTTAATACAGTGTCTGAGCACCAGACTCTAACCTCACACCTTTAATACAGTGTCTGAGCCCCAGACTCTAACCTCACACCTTTAATACAGTGTCTGAGACCCAGACTCTAACCTCACACCTTTAATAGAGTGTCTGAGACCCAGACTCTAACCTCACACCTTTAACACAGTCTCTGAGCCACAGACTCTAACCTCACACCTTCAATACAGTGTCTGAACCCCAGACTCTAACCTCACACCTTTAATACAGTGTCTGAGCACCAGACTCTAACCTCACACCTTTAATACAGTGTCTGAGCCCCAGATTCTAACCTCACACCTTTAATACAGTGTCTGAGCACCAGAATCTAACCTCACACCTTTAATACAGTGTCTGAGCCCCAGACTCTAACCTCACACCTTTAATACAGTGTCTGAGCACCAGACTCTAACCTCACACCTTTAATACAGTGTCTGAGCCCCAGACTCTAACCTCAAACCTTTAATACAGTGTCTGAGCTCCAGACTCCAACCTCACACCTTTAATACAGTCTCTGAGCTCCAGACTCCAACCTCACACCTTTAATACAGTCTCTGAGCACCAGACTCTAACCTCACACCTTTAATACAGTGTCTGAGCCACAGACTCTAACCTCAAACCTTTAATACAGTGTCTGAGCCCCAGACTCTAACCTCACACCTTTAATACAGTGTCTGAGCCCCAGACTCTAACCTCACACCTTTAATACAATGTCTGAGCCCCAGAATCTAACCTCACAACTTTAATACAGTGTCTGAGCCCCAGTCTCTAACCTCACACCTTTAATACAGTGTCTGAGCCCCAGACTCTAACCTCACACCTTTAATACAGTGTCTGAGCCCAAGACTCTCGCCTCACACCTTTAACACAGTGTCTGAGCCACAGACTCTAACCTCACACCTTCAATACAGTGTCTGAGCCCCAGACTCTAACCTCACACCTTTAATACAGTGTCTGAGCCCCAGACTCTAACCTCACACCTTTAATACAGTGTCTGAGACCCAGACTCTAACCTCACACCTTTAATAGAGTGTCTGAGCCCCAGACTCTAACCTCACACCTTTAACACAGTGTCTGAGCCACAGACTATAACCTCACACCTTCAATACAGTGTCTGAACCCCAGACTCTAACCTCACACCTTTAATACAGTGTCTGAGCACCAGACTCTAACCTCACACCTTTAATACAGTGTCTGAGACCCAGACTCTAACCTCACACCTTTAATAGAGTGTCTGAGCCCCAGACTCTAACCTCACACCTTTAACACAGTGTCTGAGCCACAGACTCTAACCTCACACCTTCAATACAGTGTCTGAACCCCAGACTCTAACCTCACACCTTTAATACAGTGTCTGAGCACCAGACTCTAACCTCACACCTTTAATACAGTGTCTGAGCCCCAGACTCTAACCTCACACCTTTAATACAGTGTCTGAGCCCCAGACTCTAACCTCACACCTTTAATACAGTGTCTGAGCACCAGACTCTAACCTCACACCTTTAATACAGTGTCTGAGCCCCAGATTCTAACCTCACACCTTTAATACAGTGTCTGAGCACCAGAATCTAACCTCACACCTTTAATACAGTGTCTGAGCCCCAGACTCTAACCTCACACCTTTAATACAGTGTCTGAGCACCAGACTCTAACCTCACACCTTTAATACAGTGTCTGAGCCCCAGACTCTAACCTCAAACCTTTAATACAGTGTCTGAGCTCCAGACTCCAACCTCACACCTTTAATACAGTCTCTGAGCTCCAGACTCCAACCTCACACCTTTAATACAGTCTCTGAGCACCAGACTCTAACCTCACACCTTTAATACAGTGTCTGAGCCACAGACTCTAACCTCAAACCTTTAATACAGTGTCTGAGCCCCAGACTCTAACCTCACACCTTTAATACAGTGTCTGAGCCCCAGACTCTAACGTCACACCTTTAATACAGTGTCTGAGTCCCAGACTCTAACCTCACACCTTCAATACAGTGTCTGAGCCCCAGACTCTAACCTCACACCTTTAACACAGTGTCTGAGCACCAGACTCTAACCTCACACCTTTAATACAGTGTCTGAGCTCCAGACTCCAACCTCACACCTTCAATACAGTGTCTGAGCTCCAGACTCCAACCTCACACCTTTAATGTAGTGTCTGAGCCACAGTCTCTAACCTCACACCTTTAATACAGTGTCTGAGCTCCAGAATCTAACCTCAGACCTTTAATACAGTGTCTGAGCTCCAGACTCTAACCTCACACCTTTAATACAGTGTCTGAGCCCCAGACTCTAACCACACACCTTTAATACAGTGTCTGAGCCGCAGACTCTAACCTCACACCTTTACTACAGTGTCTGAGCTCCAGACTCTAACCTCACACCTTTAATACAGTGTCTGAGCTCCAGAATCTAACCTCAGACCTTTAATACAGTGTCTGAGCCCCAGTCTCCAACCTCACACCTTTAATACAGTGTCTGAGCTCCAGACTCTAACCTCACACCTTTAATACAGTGTCTGAGCTCCAGACTCTAACCTCACACCTTTAATACAGTGTCTGAGCCCCAGACTCTAACCACACACCTTTAATACAGTGTCTGAGCCCCAGACTCTAACCTCACACCTTTACTACAGTGTCTGAGCCCCAGACTCTAACCTCACACCTTTAATACAGTGTCTGAGACCCAGACTCTAACCTCACACCTTTAATAGAGTGTCTGAGCCCCAGACTCTAACCTCACACCTTTAACACAGTGTCTGAGCCACAGACTCTAACCTCACACCTTTGTTACAGTGACGGAGCTCCAGACTCCAACCTCACACCTTTAATACAGTGTCTGAGCCCCAGACTCTAACCTCACACCTTTAATACAGTGTCTGAGCCCCAGACTCTAACCTCACACCTTTAATACAGTGTCTGAGCCCAAGACTCTCACCTCACACCTTTAATACAGTGTCTGAGTCCCAGACTCTAACCTCACACCTTAAATACAGTGTCTGAGCACCAGACTCTAACCTCACACCTTTAATACAGTGTCTGAGCCCCAGACTCTAATCTCAAACCTTTAATACAGTGTCTGAGCCACAGACTCCAACCTCACACCTTCAATACAGTGTCTGAGCCCCAGACTCCAACCTCACACCTTTAATACAGTGTCTGAGCCCCAGACTCTAACCTCACACCTTTAACACAGTGTCTGAGCCACAGACTCTAACCTCACACCTTTAATACAGTGTCTGAACCCCAGACTCTAACCTCACACCTTTAATACAGTGTCTGAGCACCAGACTCTAACCTCACACCTTTAATACAGTGTCTGAGCCCCAGACTCTAACCTCACACCTTTAATACAGTGTCTGAGTCCCAGACTCTAACCTCACACCTTTAATACAGTGTCTGAGCCCCACACTCTAACCTCACACCTTTAATACAGTGTCTGAGCTCCAGTCTCTAACCTCACACCTTTAATACAGTGTCTGAGCCCCAGACTCCAACCTCACACCTTCAATACAGTGTCTGAGCCCCAGACTCCAACCTCACACCTTTAATACAGTGTCTGAGCCCCAGACTCTAACCTCACACCTTTAACACAGTGTCTGAGCCACAGACTCTAACCTCACACCTTTAATACAGTGTCTGAACCCCAGACTCTAACCTCACACCTTTAATACAGTGTCTGAGCCCCAGACTCTAACCACACACCTTTAATACAGTGTCTGAGCCCCAGACTCTAACCTCACACCTTTACTACAGTGTCTGAGCTCCAGACTCTAACCTCACACCTTTAATACAGTGTCTGAGCTCCAGAATCTAACCTCAGACCTTTAATACAGTGTCTGAGCCCCAGTCTCCAACCTCACACCTTTAATACAGTGTCTGAGCTCCAGACTCTAACCTCACACCTTTAATACAGTGTCTGAGCTCCAGACTCTAACCTCACACCTTTAATACAGTGTCTGAGCCCCAGACTCTAACCACACACCTTTAATACAGTTTCTGAGCCCCAGACTCTAACCTCACACCTTTACTACAGTGTCTGAGCCCCAGATTCTAACTTCACACCTTTAATACAGTGTCTGAGCCCCAGACTCTAACCTCACACCTTTAATACAGTGTCTGAGCCCCAGACTCCAACCTCACACCTTTAATACAGTGTCTGAGCCCGAGACTCTAACCTCACAACTTTAACACAGTGTCTGAGCCCCAGACTCCAACCTCACACCTTTAATACAGTGTCTGAGCCCCAGACTCTAACCTCACACCTTTAATACAGTGTCTGAGCCCCAGACTCTAACCTCACACCTTTAATAGAGTGTCTGAGCCCCAGATTCTAACCTCACACCTTTAACACAGTGTCTGAGCCACAGACTCTAACCTCACACCTTCAATACAGTGTCTGAACCCCAGACTCTAACCTCACACCTTTAATACAGTGTCTGAGCACCAGACTCTAACCTCACACCTTTAATACAGTGTCTGAGCCCCAGATTCTAACCTCACACCTTTAATACAGTGTCTGAGCACCTGAATCTAACCTCACACCTTTAATACAGTGTCTGAGCCCCAGACTCTAACCTCACACCTTTAACACAGTGTCTGAGCACCAGACTCTAACCTCACACCTTTAATACAGTGTCTGAGCCCCAGACTCTAACCTCAAACCTTTAATACAGTGTCTGAGCTCCAGACTCCAACCTCACACCTTTAATACAGTCTCTGAGCTCCAGACTCCAACCTCACACCTTTAATACAGTCTCTGAGCACCAGACTCTAACCTCACACCTTTAATACAGTGTCTGAGCCACAGACTCTAACCTCAAACCTTTAATACAGTGTCTGAGCCCCAGACTCTAACCTCACACCTTTAATACAGTGTCTGAGCACCAGACTCTAACCTCACACCTTTAATACAGTGTCTGAGCTCCAGAATCTAACCTCACACCTTTAATACAGTGTCTGAGCCCCAGACTCTAACCTCACACCTTTAATACAGTGTCTGAGCCCCACACTCTAACCTCACACCTTTAATACAGTGTCTAAGCTCCAGTCTCTAACCTCACACCTTTAATACAGTGTCTGAGCTTCAGACTCTAACCTCACACCTTTAATACAGTGTCTGAGCTCCAGACTCTAACCTAACACCTTTAATACAGTGTCTGACCTCCAGACTCGAACCTCACACCTTTACTACAGTGTCTGAGACCCAGTCTCCAACCTCACACCTTTAATAAAGTGTCTGAGTCCCAGACTCTAACCTCACACCTTAAATACAGTGTCTGAGCTCCAGACTCTAACCTCACACCTTTAATACAGTGTCTGAGCTCCAGGCTCAAACCTAACACCTTTAATACAGTGTCTGAGCCCAAGACTCCAACCTCACACCTTTGTTACAGTGACGGAGCTCCAGACTCCAACCTCACACCTTTAATACAGTGTCTGTGCCCCAGACTCTAACCTCACACCTTTAATACAGTGTCTGAGCCCCAGACTCTAACCTCACACATTTAATACAGTGTCTGAGCCCAAGACTCTCACCTCACACCTTTAATACAGTGTCTGAGTCCCAGACTCTAACCTCACACATTAAATACAGTGTCTGAGCTCCAGACTCTAACCTCACACCTTTAATACAGTGTCTGAGCTCCAGACTCTAACCTCACACCTTTAACACAGTGTCTGAGCCACAGACTCTAACCTCACACCTTCAATACAGTGTCTGAACCCCAGACTCTAACCTCACACCTTTAATACAGTGTCTGAGCACCAGACTCTAACCTCACACCTTTAATACAGTGTCTGAGCCCCAGACTCTAACCTCACATCTTTAATACAGTGTCTGAGTCCCAGACTCTAACCTCACACCTTAAATACAGTGTCTGAGCCCCAGACTCTAACCTCACACCTTTAATACAGTGTCTGAGCCCCAGATTCTAACCTCACACCTTTAATACAGTGTCTGAGCACCAGACTCTAACCTCACACCTTTAATACAGTGTCTGAGCTCCAGACTCTAACCTCACACCTTTAACACAGTGTCTGAGCCACAGACTCTAACCTCACACCTTCAATACAGTGTCTGAACCCCAGACTCTAACCTCACACCTTTAATACAGTGTCTGAGCCCCAGACTCTAACCTCACACCTTTAATACAATGTCTGAGCCCCAGACTCTAACCTCACACATTTAACACAGTGTCTGAGCTCCAGACTCTAACCTCACACCTTTAATCCAGTGTCTGAGCCCCAAAGTCTAACCTCACACCTTTAATACAGTGTCTGAGTCCCAGACTCTAACCTCACACCTTTAATACAGAGTCTGAGCCCCAGACTCTAACCTCACACCTTTACTACAGTGTCTGAGCCCCAGACTCTAACCTCACACCTTCAATACAGTGTCTGAACCCCAGACTCTAACTTCACACCTATACTACAATGTCTGAGCCCAAGACTGTCACCTCACACCTTTAATACAGTGTCTGAGCCCCAGACTCTAACCTCACACCTTTAATACAATGTCTGAGCCCCAGAATCTAACCTCACAACTTTAATACAGTGTCTGAGCCCCAGTCTCTAACCTCACACCTTTAATACAGTGTCTGAGCCCCAGACTCTAACCTCACACCTTTAATACAGTGTCTGAGCCCAAGACTCTCGCCTCACACCTTTAACACAGTGTCTGAGCCACAGACTCTAACCTCACACCTTCAATACAGTGTCTGAGCACCAGACTCTAACCTCACACCTTTAATACAGTGTCTGAGACCCAGACTCTAACCTCACACCTTTAATAGAGTGTCTGAGCCCCAGACTCTAACCTCACACCTTTAACACAGTGTCTGAGCCACAGACTCTAACCTCACACCTTCAATACAGTGTCTGAACCCCAGACTCTAACCTCACACCTTTAATACAGTGTCTGAGCACCGGACTCTAACCTCACACCTTTAATACAGTGTCTGAGCCCCAGACTCTAACCTCACACCTTTAATACAGTGTCTGAGACCCAGACTCTAACCTCACACCTTTAATAGAGTGTCTGAGCCCCAGACTCTAACCTCACACCTTTAACACAGTCTCTGAGCCACAGACTCTAACCTCACACCTTCAATACAGTGTCTGAACCCCAGACTCTAACCTCACACCTTTAATACAGTGTCTGAGCACCAGACTCTAACCTCACACCTTTAATACAGTGTCTGAGCCCCAGATTCTAACCTCACACCTTTAATACAGTGTCTGAGCACCAGAATCTAACCTCACACCTTTAATACAGTGTCTGAGCCCCAGACTCTAACCTCACACCTTTAATACAGTGTCTGAGCACCAGACTCTAACCTCACACCTTTAATACAGTGTCTGAGCCCCAGACTCTAACCTCAAACCTTTAATACAGTGTCTGAGCTCCAGACTCCAACCTCACACCTTTAATACAGTCTCTGAGCTCCAGACTCCAACCTCACACCTTTAATACAGTCTCTGAGCACCAGACTCTAACCTCACACCTTTAATACAGTGTCTGAGCCACAGACTCTAACCTCAAACCTTTAATACAGTGTCTGAGCCCCAGACTCTAACCTCACACCTTTAATACAGTGTCTGAGCCCCAGACTCTAACCTCACACCTTTAATACAATGTCTGAGCCCCAGAATCTAACCTCACAACTTTAATACAGTGTCTGAGCCCCAGTCTCTAACCTCACACCTTTAATACAGTGTCTGAGCCCCAGACTCTAACCTCACACCTTTAATACAGTGTCTGAGCCCAAGACTCTCGCCTCACACCTTTAACACAGTGTCTGAGCCACAGACTCTAACCTCACACCTTTAATACAGTGTCTGAGCTTCAGACTCTAACCTCACACCTTTAATACAGTGTCTGAGCTCCAGACTCTAACCTAACACCTTTAATACAGTGTCTGACCTCCAGACTCGAACCTCACACCTTTACTACAGTGTCTGAGACCCAGTCTCCAACCTCACACCTTTAATAAAGTGTCTGAGTCCCAGACTCTAACCTCACACCTTAAATACAGTGTCTGAGCTCCAGACTCTAACCTCACACCTTTAATACAGTGTCTGAGCTCCAGGCTCAAACCTAACACCTTTAATACAGTGTCTGAGCCCAAGACTCCAACCTCACACCTTTGTTACAGTGACGGAGCTCCAGACTCCAACCTCACACCTTTAATACAGTGTCTGTGCCCCAGACTCTAACCTCACACCTTTAATACAGTGTCTGAGCCCCAGACTCTAACCTCACACATTTAATACAGTGTCTGAGCCCAAGACTCTCACCTCACACCTTTAATACAGTGTCTGAGTCCCAGACTCTAACCTCACACCTTAAATACAGTGTCTGAGCTCCAGACTCTAACCTCACACCTTTAATACAGTGTCTGAGCTCCAGACTCTAACCTCACACCTTTAACACAGTGTCTGAGCCACAGACTCTAACCTCACACCTTCAATACAGTGTCTGAACCCCAGACTCTAACCTCACACCTTTAATACAGTGTCTGAGCACCAGACTCTAACCTCACACCTTTAATACAGTGTCTGAGCCCCAGACTCTAACCTCACATCTTTAATACAGTGTCTGAGTCCCAGACTCTAACCTCACACCTTAAATACAGTGTCTGAGCCCCAGACTCTAACCTCACACCTTTAATACAGTGTCTGAGCCCCAGATTCTAACCTCACACCTTTAATACAGTGTCTGAGCACCAGACTCTAACCTCACACCTTTAATACAGTGTCTGAGCTCCAGACTCTAACCTCACACCTTTAACACAGTGTCTGAGCCACAGACTCTAACCTCACACCTTCAATACAGTGTCTGAACCCCAGACTCTAACCTCACACCTTTAATACAGTGTCTGAGCCCCAGACTCTAACCTCACACCTTTAATACAATGTCTGAGCCCCAGACTCTAACCTCACACATTTAACACAGTGTCTGAGCTCCAGACTCTAACCTCACACCTTTAATCCAGTGTCTGAGCCCCAAAGTCTAACCTCACACCTTTAATACAGTGTCTGAGTCCCAGACTCTAACCTCACACCTTTAATACAGAGTCTGAGCCCCAGACTCTAACCTCACACCTTTACTACAGTGTCTGAGCCCCAGACTCTAACCTCACACCTTCAATACAGTGTCTGAACCCCAGACTCTAACTTCACACCTATACTACAATGTCTGAGCCCAAGACTGTCACCTCACACCTTTAATACAGTGTCTGAGCCCCAGACTCTAACCTCACACCTTTAATACAATGTCTGAGCCCCAGAATCTAACCTCACAACTTTAATACAGTGTCTGAGCCCCAGTCTCTAACCTCACACCTTTAATACAGTGTCTGAGCCCCAGACTCTAACCTCACACCTTTAATACAGTGTCTGAGCCCAAGACTCTCGCCTCACACCTTTAACACAGTGTCTGAGCCACAGACTCTAACCTCACACCTTCAATACAGTGTCTGAGCACCAGACTCTAACCTCACACCTTTAATACAGTGTCTGAGACCCAGACTCTAACCTCACACCTTTAATAGAGTGTCTGAGCCCCAGACTCTAACCTCACACCTTTAACACAGTGTCTGAGCCACAGACTCTAACCTCACACCTTCAATACAGTGTCTGAACCCCAGACTCTAACCTCACACCTTTAATACAGTGTCTGAGCACCAGACTCTAACCTCACACCTTTAATACAGTGTCTGAGCCCCAGACTCTAACCTCACACCTTTAATACAGTGTCTGAGACCCAGACTCTAACCTCACACCTTTAATAGAGTGTCTGAGACCCAGACTCTAACCTCACACCTTTAACACAGTCTCTGAGCCACAGACTCTAACCTCACACCTTCAATACAGTGTCTGAACCCCAGACTCTAACCTCACACCTTTAATACAGTGTCTGAGCACCAGACTCTAACCTCACACCTTTAATACAGTGTCTGAGCCCCAGATTCTAACCTCACACCTTTAATACAGTGTCTGAGCACCAGAATCTAACCTCACACCTTTAATACAGTGTCTGAGCCCCAGACTCTAACCTCACACCTTTAATACAGTGTCTGAGCACCAGACTCTAACCTCACACCTTTAATACAGTGTCTGAGCCCCAGACTCTAACCTCAAACCTTTAATACAGTGTCTGAGCTCCAGACTCCAACCTCACACCTTTAATACAGTCTCTGAGCTCCAGACTCCAACCTCACACCTTTAATACAGTCTCTGAGCACCAGACTCTAACCTCACACCTTTAATACAGTGTCTGAGCCACAGACTCTAACCTCACACCTTTAATACAGTGTCTGAGCCCCAGACTCTAACCTCACACCTTTAATACAGTGTCTGAGCCCCAGACTCTAACCTCACACCTTTAATACAATGTCTGAGCCCCAGAATCTAACCTCACAACTTTAATACAGTGTCTGAGCCCCAGTCTCTAACCTCACACCTTTAATACAGTGTCTGAGCCCCAGACTCTAACCTCACACCTTTAATACAGTGTCTGAGCCCAAGACTCTCGCCTCACACCTTTAACACAGTGTCTGAGCCACAGACTCTAACCTCACACCTTCAATACAGTGTCTGAGCCCCAGACTCTAACCTCACACCTTTAATACAGTGTCTGAGCCCCAGACTCTAACCTCACACCTTTAATACAGTGTCTGAGACCCAGACTCTAACCTCACACCTTTAATAGAGTGTCTGAGCCCCAGACTCTAACCTCACACCTTTAACACAGTGTCTGAGCCACAGACTATAACCTCACACCTTCAATACAGTGTCTGAACCCCAGACTCTAACCTCACACCTTTAATACAGTGTCTGAGCACCAGACTCTAACCTCACACCTTTAATACAGTGTCTGAGACCCAGACTCTAACCTCACACCTTTAATAGAGTGTCTGAGCCCCAGACTCTAACCTCACACCTTTAACACAGTGTCTGAGCCACAGACTCTAACCTCACACCTTCAATACAGTGTCTGAACCCCAGACTCTAACCTCACACCTTTAATACAGTGTCTGAGCACCAGACTCTAACCTCACACCTTTAATACAGTGTCTGAGCCCCAGACTCTAACCTCACACCTTTAATACAGTGTCTGAGACCCAGACTCTAACCTCACACCTTTAATAGAGTGTCTGAGCCCCAGACTCTAACCTCACACCTTTAATACAGTGTCTGAGCACCAGACTCTAACCTCACACCTTTAATACAGTGTCTGAGCCCCAGATTCTAACCTCACACCTTTAATACAGTGTCTGAGCACCAGAATCTAACCTCACACCTTTAATACAGTGTCTGAGCCCCAGACTCTAACCTCACACCTTTAATACAGTGTCTGAGCACCAGACTCTAACCTCACACCTTTAATACAGTGTCTGAGCCCCAGACTCTAACCTCAAACCTTTAATACAGTGTCTGAGCTCCAGACTCCAACCTCACACCTTTAATACAGTCTCTGAGCTCCAGACTCCAACCTCACACCTTTAATACAGTCTCTGAGCACCAGACTCTAACCTCACACCTTTAATACAGTGTCTGAGCCACAGACTCTAACCTCAAACCTTTAATACAGTGTCTGAGCCCCAGACTCTAACCTCACACCTTTAATACAGTGTCTGAGCCCCAGACTCTAACGTCACACCTTTAATACAGTGTCTGAGTCCCAGACTCTAACCTCACACCTTCAATACAGTGTCTGAGCCCCAGACTCTAACCTCACACCTTTAACACAGTGTCTGAGCACCAGACTCTAACCTCACACCTTTAATACAGTGTCTGAGCTCCAGACTCCAACCTCACACCTTCAATACAGTGTCTGAGCTCCAGACTCCAACCTCACACCTTTAATGTAGTGTCTGAGCCACAGTCTCTAACCTCACACCTTTAATACAGTGTCTGAGCTCCAGAATCTAACCTCAGACCTTTAATACAGTGTCTGAGCTCCAGACTCTAACCTCACACCTTTAATACAGTGTCTGAGCCCCAGACTCTAACCACACACCTTTAATACAGTGTCTGAGCCGCAGACTCTAACCTCACACCTTTACTACAGTGTCTGAGCTCCAGACTCTAACCTCACACCTTTAATACAGTGTCTGAGCTCCAGAATCTAACCTCAGACCTTTAATACAGTGTCTGAGCCCCAGTCTCCAACCTCACACCTTTAATACAGTGTCTGAGCTCCAGACTCTAACCTCACACCTTTAATACAGTGTCTGAGCTCCAGACTCTAACCTCACACCTTTAATACAGTGTCTGAGCCCCAGACTCTAACCACACACCTTTAATACAGTGTCTGAGCCCCAGACTCTAACCTCACACCTTTACTACAGTGTCTGAGCCCCAGACTCTAACCTCACACCTTTAATACAGTGTCTGAGACCCAGACTCTAACCTCACACCTTTAATAGAGTGTCTGAGCCCCAGACTCTAACCTCACACCTTTAACACAGTGTCTGAGCCACAGACTCTAACCTCACACCTTTGTTACAGTGACGGAGCTCCAGACTCCAACCTCACACCTTTAATACAGTGTCTGAGCCCCACACTCTAACCTCACACCTTTAATACAGTGTCTGAGCCCCAGACTCTAACCTCACACCTTTAATACAGTGTCTGAGCCCAAGACTCTCACCTCACACCTTTAATACAGTGTCTGAGTCCCAGACTCTAACCTCACACCTTAAATACAGTGTCTGAGCACCAGACTCTAACCTCACACCTTTAATACAGTGTCTGAGCCCCAGACTCTAATCTCAAACCTTTAATACAGTGTCTGAGCCACAGACTCCAACCTCACACCTTCAATACAGTGTCTGAGCCCCAGACTCCAACCTCACACCTTTAATACAGTGTCTGAGCCCCAGACTCTAACCTCACACCTTTAACACAGTGTCTGAGCCACAGACTCTAACCTCACACCTTTAATACAGTGTCTGAACCCCAGACTCTAACCTCACACCTTTAATACAGTGTCTGAGCACCAGACTCTAACCTCACACCTTTAATACAGTGTCTGAGCCCCAGACTCTAACCTCACACCTTTAATACAGTGTCTGAGTCCCAGACTCTAACCTCACACCTTTAATACAGTGTCTGAGCCCCACACTCTAACCTCACACCTTTAATACAGTGTCTGAGCTCCAGTCTCTAACCTCACACCTTTAATACAGTGTCTGAGCCCCAGACTCCAACCTCACACCTTCAATACAGTGTCTGAGCCCCAGACTCCAACCTCACACCTTTAATACAGTGTCTGAGCCCCAGACTCTAACCTCACACCTTTAACACAGTGTCTGAGCCACAGACTCTAACCTCACACCTTTAATACAGTGTCTGAACCCCAGACTCTAACCTCACACCTTTAATACAGTGTCTGAGCCCCAGACTCTAACCACACACCTTTAATACAGTGTCTGAGCCCCAGACTCTAACCTCACACCTTTACTACAGTGTCTGAGCTCCAGACTCTAACCTCACACCTTTAATACAGTGTCTGAGCTCCAGAATCTAACCTCAGACCTTTAATACAGTGTCTGAGCCCCAGTCTCCAACCTCACACCTTTAATACAGTGTCTGAGCTCCAGACTCTAACCTCACACCTTTAATACAGTGTCTGAGCTCCAGACTCTAACCTCACACCTTTAATACAGTGTCTGAGCCCCAGACTCTAACCACACACCTTTAATACAGTTTCTGAGCCCCAGACTCTAACCTCACACCTTTACTACAGTGTCTGAGCCCCAGACTCTAACCTCACACCTTTAATACAGTGTCTGAGACCCAGACTCTAACCTCACACCTTTAATAGAGTGTCTGAGCCCCAGACTCTAACCTCACACCTTTAACACAGTGTCTGAGCCACAGACTCTAACCTCACACCTTTGTTACAGTGACGGAGCTCCAGACTCCAACCTCACACCTTTAATACAGTGTCTGAGCCCCAGACTCTAACCTCACACCTTTAATACAGTGTCTGAGCCCCAGACTCTAACCTCACACCTTTAATACAGTGTCTGAGCCCAAGACTCTCACCTCACACCTTTAATACAGTGTCTGAGTCCCAGACTCTAACCTCACACCTTAAATACAGTGTCTGAGCACCAGACTCTAACCTCACACCTTTAATACAGTGTCTGAGCCCCAGACTCTAACCTCAAACCTTTAATACAGTGTCTGAGCCACAGACTCCAACCTCACACCTTCAATACAGTGTCTGAGCCCCAGACTCCAACCTCACACCTTTAATACAGTGTCTGAGCCCCAGACTCTAACCTCACACCTTTAACACAGTGTCTGAGCCACAGACTCTAACCTCACACCTTTAATACAGTGTCTGAACCCCAGACTCTAACCTCACACCTTTAATACAGTGTCTGAGCACCAGACTCTAACCTCACACCTTTAATACAGTGTCTGAGCCCCAGACTCTAACCTCACACCTTTAATACAGTGTCTGAGTCCCAGACTCTAACCTCACACCTTTAATACAGTGTCTGAGCCCCACACTCTAACCTCACACCTTTAATACAGTGTCTGAGCTCCAGTCTCTAACCTCACACCTTTAATACAGTGTCTGAGCCCCAGACTCCAACCTCACACCTTTAATACAGTGTCTGAGCCCCAGACTCTAACCTCACACCTTTAATACAATGTCTGAGCCCCAGACTCTAACCTCACACCTTTAACACAGTGTCTGAGCTCCAGACTCTAACCTCACACCTTTAATACAGTGTCTGAGCCCCAAAGTCTAACCTCACACCGTTAATACAGTGTCTGAGTCCCAGACTCTAACCTCACACCTTTAATACAGAGTCTGAGCCCCAGACTCTAACCTCACACCTTTACTACAGTGTCTGAGCCCAAGACTCTAACCTCACACCTTCAATACAGTGTCTGAGCCCCAGACTCTAACCTCACACCTTTAATACAGAGTCTGAGCCCCAGACTCTAACCTCACACCTTTAATACAGTGTCTGAGCCCCAAAGTCTAACCTCACACCTTTAATACAGTGTCTGAGTCCCAGACTCTAACCTCACACCTTTAATACAGTGTCTGAACCCCAGACTCTAACTTCACACCTTTACTACAATGTCTGAGCCCAAGACTGTCACCTCACACCTTTAATACAGTGTCTGAGCCCCAGACTCTAACCTCACACCTTTAATACAGTGTCTGAGCCCCAGACTCTAACCTCACACCTTTAATACAGTGTCTGAGCCCCAGACTCTAACCTCACACCTTTAATACAATGTCTGAGCCCCAGAATCTAACCTCACAACTTTAATACAGTGTCTGAGCCCCAGTCTCTAACCTCACACCTTTAATACAGTGTCTGAGCCCCAGACTCTAACCTCACACCTTTACTACAGTGTCTGAGCCCCAGATTCTAACTTCACACCTTTAATACAGTGTCTGAGCCCCAGACTCTAACCTCACACCTTTAATACAGTGTCTGAGCCCCAGACTCCAACCTCACACCTTTAATACAGTGTCTGAGCCCGAGACTCTAACCTCACAACTTTAACACAGTGTCTGAGCCCCAGACTCCAACCTCACACCTTTAATACAGTGTCTGAGCCCCAGACTCTAACCTCACACCTTTAATACAGTGTCTGAGCCCCAGACTCTAACCTCACACCTTTAATAGAGTGTCTGAGCCCCAGATTCTAACCTCACACCTTTAACACAGTGTCTGAGCCACAGACTCTAACCTCACACCTTCAATACAGTGTCTGAACCCCAGACTCTAACCTCACACCTTTAATACAGTGTCTGAGCACCAGACTCTAACCTCACACCTTTAATACAGTGTCTGAGCCCCAGATTCTAACCTCACACCTTTAATACAGTGTCTGAGCACCTGAATCTAACCTCACACCTTTAATACAGTGTCTGAGCCCCAGACTCTAACCTCACACCTTTAACACAGTGTCTGAGCACCAGACTCTAACCTCACACCTTTAATACAGTGTCTGAGCCCCAGACTCTAACCTCAAACCTTTAATACAGTGTCTGAGCTCCAGACTCCAACCTCACACCTTTAATACAGTCTCTGAGCTCCAGACTCCAACCTCACACCTTTAATACAGTCTCTGAGCACCAGACTCTAACCTCACACCTTTAATACAGTGTCTGAGCCACAGACTCTAACCTCAAACCTTTAATACAGTGTCTGAGCCCCAGACTCTAACCTCACACCTTTAATACAGTGTCTGAGCACCAGACTCTAACCTCACACCTTTAATACAGTGTCTGAGCTCCAGAATCTAACCTCACACCTTTAATACAGTGTCTGAGCCCCAGACTCTAACCTCACACCTTTAATACAGTGTCTGAGCCCCACACTCTAACCTCACACCTTTAATACAGTGTCTGAGCTCCAGTCTCTAACCTCACACCTTTAATACAGTGTCTGAGCTTCAGACTCTAACCTCACACCTTTAATACAGTGTCTGAGCTCCAGACTCTAACCTAACACCTTTAATACAGTGTCTGACCTCCAGACTCGAACCTCACACCTTTACTACAGTGTCTGAGCCCCAGTCTCCAACCTCACACCTTTAATAAAGTGTCTGAGTCCCAGACTCTAACCTCACACCTTAAATACAGTGTCTGAGCTCCAGACTCTAACCTCACACCTTTAATACAGTGTCTGAGCTCCAGGCTCAAACCTAACACCTTTAATACAGTGTCTGAGCCCAAGACTCCAACCTCACACCTTTGTTACAGTGACGGAGCTCCAGACTCCAACCTCACACCTTTAATACAGTGTCTGTGCCCCAGACTCTAACCTCACACCTTTAATACAGTGTCTGAGCCCCAGACTCTAACCTCACACATTTAATACAGTGTCTGAGCCCAAGACTCTCACCTCACACCTTTAATACAGTGTCTGAGTCCCAGACTCTAACCTCACACCTTAAATACAGTGTCTGAGCTCCAGACTCTAACCTCACACCTTTAATACAGTGTCTGAGCTCCAGACTCTAACCTCACACCTTTAACACAGTGTCTGAGCCACAGACTCTAACCTCACACCTTCAATACAGTGTCTGAACCCCAGACTCTAACCTCACACCTTTAATACAGTGTCTGAGCACCAGACTCTAACCTCACACCTTTAATACAGTGTCTGAGCCCCAGACTCTAACCTCACATCTTTAATACAGTGTCTGAGTCCCAGACTCTAACCTCACACCTTAAATACAGTGTCTGAGCCCCAGACTCTAACCTCACACCTTTAATACAGTGTCTGAGCCCCAGATTCTAACCTCACACCTTTAATACAGTGTCTGAGCACCAGACTCTAACCTCACACCTTTAATACAGTGTCTGAGCTCCAGACTCTAACCTCACACCTTTAACACAGTGTCTGAGCCACAGACTCTAACCTCACACCTTCAATACAGTGTCTGAACCCCAGACTCTAACCTCACACCTTTAATACAGTGTCTGAGTACTAGACTCTAACCTCACACCTTCAATACAGTGTCTGAACCCCAGACTCTAACCTCACACCTTTAATACAGTGTCTGAGCACCAGACTCTAACCTCACACCTTTAATACAGTGTCTGAGCTCCAGATTCTAACCTCACACCTTCAATACAGTGTCTGAGCCCCAGACTCTAACCTCAAACCTTTAATACAGTGTCTGAGCCCCAGACTCTAACCTCACACCTTTAATACAGTGTCTGAGCCCCAGACTCTAACCTCACACCTTTAATACAGTCTCTGAGCTCCAGACTCCAACCTCACACCTTTAATACAGTGTCTGAGCTCCAGACTCTAACCTCACACCTTTAATACAGTGTCTGAGCCCCACACTCTAACCTCACACCTTTAATACAGTGTCTGAGCCCCAGACTCTAACCTCACACCTTTACTACAGTGTCTGAGCCCCAGACTCTAACCTCACACCTTTAATACAGTGTCTGAGACCCAGACTCTAACCTCACACCTTTAATACAGTGTCTGAGCCCGAGACTCTAACCTCACAACTTTAACACAGTGTCTGAGCCACACACTCTAACCTCACACCTTCAATACAGTGTCTGAGCCCCAGTCTCTAACCTCACACCTTTAATACAGTGTCTGAGCTCCAGACTCCAACCTCACACCTTTAATACAGTGTCTGAGCCCCAGACTCTAACCTCACACCTTTAATACAGTGTCTGAGCCCCACACTCTAACCTCACACCTTGAATACAGTGTCTGAGCTCCAGTCTCTAACCTCACACCTTTAATACAGTGTCTGAGCCCCAGACTGTAACCTCAGACCTTTAATACAGTGTCTGAGCCTCAGTCTCCAACCTCACACCTTTAATACAGTGTCTGAGCTCCAGACTCTAACCTCACACCTTTAATACAGTGTCTGAGCTCCAGACTCTAACCGAACACCTTTAAATCAGTGTCTGAGCTCCAGACTCTAACCTCACACCTTTAATACAGTGTCTGAGCCCCAGTCTCCAACCTCACACCTTTAATACAGTGTCTGAGTCCCAGACTCTAACCTCACACCTTAAATACAGTGTCTGAGCTCCAGACTCTAACCTCACACCTTTAATACAGTGTCTGAGGTCCAGGCTCTAACCTAACACCTTTAATACAGTGTCTGAGCCCAAGACTCCAACCTCACACCTTTAATACAGTGACGGAGCTCCAGACTCCAACCTCACACCTTTAATACAGTGTCTGAGCCCCAGACTCTAACCTCACACCTTTAATACAGTGTCTGAGGCCCAGACTCTAACCTCACACCTTTAATTCAGTGTCTGAGCCCAAGACTCTCACCTCACACATTTAATACAGTGTCTGAGCCCCAGTCTCCAGCCTCACACCTTTAATACAGTGTCTGAGTCCCAGACTCTAACCTCACACCTTAAATACAGTGTCTGAGCTCCAGACTCTAACCTCACACCTTTAATACAGTGTCTGAGCTCCAGACTCTAACCTCACACCTTTAACACAGTGTCTGAGCCACAGACTCTAACCTCACACCTTCAATACAGTGTCTGAGCCCCAGACTCCAACCTCACACCTTTAATACAGTGTCTGAGCCCCAGACTCTAACCTCACACCTTTAATACAGTGTCTCAGCCCCAGACTCTAACCTCACACCTTTAATACAGTGTCGGTGCCCCAGACTCCAACCTCACACCTTTAATACAGTGTCTGAGACCGAGACTCTAACCTCACACCTTTAATAGAGTGTCTGAGCCCCAGACTCTAACCTCACACCTTTAATACAGTGTCTGAGCCCCAGACTCTAACCTCACACCTTTAATACAGTGTCTGAGCCCCAGACTCTAACCTCAAACCTTTAATACAGTGTCTGATCCCCAGACTCTAACCACACACCTTTAATACAGTGTCTGAGCTCCAGACTCCAACCTCACACCTTTAATACAGTGTCTGAGCCCCAGACTCTAACCACACACCTTTAATACAGTGTCTGAGCTCCAGACTCCAACCTCACACCTTTAATACAGTGTCTGAGTCCCAGACTCTAACCTCACACCTTTAATACAGTGTCTGAGTCCCAGACTCTAACCTCACACCTTTAATACAGTGTCTAAGACCCAGACTCCAACCTCACACCTTTAATACAGTGTCTGAGCTCCAGTCTCTAACCTCACACCTTTAATACAGTGTCTGAGCTCCAGACTCGAACCTCACACCTTTAATCCAGTGTCTGAATCCAGTGTCTGAGCCCCAAAGTCTAACCTCACACCTTTAATACAGTGTCTGAGCTCCAGACTCTAACCTCACATCTTTAAAACAGTGTCTGAGCTCCAGACTCTAACCGCACACCTTTACTACAGTGTCTGAGCCCCAGACTCTAACCTCACACCTTTAATAGAGTGTCTGAGCCCCAGACTCTAACCTCACACCTTTAACACAGTGTCTGAGCCACAGACTCTAACCTCACACCTTTGTTACAGTGACGGAGCTCCAGACTCCAACCTCACACCTTTAATACAGTGTCTGAGCCCCAGACTCTAACCTCACACCTTTAATACAGTGTCTGAGCCCCAGACTCTAACCTCACACCTTTAATACAGTGTCTGAGTCCCAGACTCTAACCTCACACCTTAAATACAGTGTCTGAGCACCAGACTCTAACCTCACACCTTTAATACAGTGTCTGAGCCCCAGACTCTAACCTTAAACCTTTAATACAGTGTCTGAGCCACAGACTCCAACCTCACACCTTCAATACAGTGTCTGAGCCCCAGACTCCAACCTCACACCTTTAATACAGTGTCTGAGCCCCAGACTCTAACCTCACACCTTTAACACAGTGTCTGAGCCACAGACTCTAACCTCACACCTTTAATACAGTGTCTGAACCCCAGACTCTAACCTCACACCTTTAATACAGTGTCTGAGCACCAGACTCTAACCTCACACCTTTAATACAGTGTCTGAGCCCCAGACTCTAACCTCACACCTTTAATACAGTGTCTGAGTCCCAGACTCTAACCTCACACCTTTAATACAGTGTCTGAGCCCCACACTCTAACCTCACACCTTTAATACAGTGTCTGAGCTCCAGTCTCTAACCTCACACCTTTAATACAGTGTCTGAGCCCCAGACTCCAACCTCACACCTTTAATACAGTGTCTGAGCCCCAGACTCTAACCTCACACCTTTAATACAATGTCTGAGCCCCAGACTCTAACCTCACACCTTTAACACAGTGTCTGAGCTCCAGACTCTAACCTCACACCTTTAATACAGTGTCTGAGCCCTAAAGTCTAACCTCACACCGTTAATACAGTGTCTGAGTCCCAGACTCTAACCTCACACCTTTAATACAGAGTCTGAGCCCCAGACTCTAACCTCACACCTTTACTACAGTGTCTGAGCCCAAGACTCTAACCTCACACCTTCAATACAGTGTCTGAGCCCCAGACTCTAACCTCACACCTTTAATACAGAGTCTGAGCCCCAGACTCTAACCTCACACCTTTAATACAGTGTCTGAGCCCCAAAGTCTAACCTCACACCTTTAATACAGTGTCTGAGTCCCAGACTCTAACCTCACACCTTTAATACAGTGTCTGAACCCCAGACTCTAACTTCACACCTTTACTACAATGTCTGAGCCCAAGACTGTCACCTCACACCTTTAATACAGTGTCTGAGCCCCAGACTCTAACCTCACACCTTTAATACAGTGTCTGAGCCCCAGACTCTAACCTCACACCTTTAATACAGTGTCTGAGCCCCAGACTCTAACCTCACACCTTTAATACAATGTCTGAGCCCCAGAATCTAACCTCACAACTTTAATACAGTGTCTGAGCCCCAGTCTCTAACCTCACACCTTTAATACAGTGTCTGAGCCCCAGACTCTAACCTCACACCTTTACTACAGTGTCTGAGCCCCAGACTCTAACTTCACACCTTTAATACAGTGTCTGAGCCCCAGACTCTAACCTCACACCTTTAATACAGTGTCTGAGCCCCAGACCCCAACCTCACACCTTTAATACAGTGTCTGAGCCCGAGACTCTAACCTCACAACTTTAACACAGTGTCTGAGCCCCAGACTCCAACCTCACACCTTTAATACAGTGTCTGAGCCCCAGACTCTAACCTCACACCTTTAATACAGTGTCTGAGCCCCAGACTCTAACCTCACACCTTTAATAGAGTGTCTGAGCCCCAGATTCTAACCTCACACCTTTAACACAGTGTCTGAGCCACAGACTCTAACCTCACACCTTCAATACAGTGTCTGAACCCCAGACTCTAACCTCACACCTTTAATACAGTGTCTGAGCACCAGACTCTAACCTCACACCTTTAATACAGTGTCTGAGCCCCAGATTCTAACCTCACACCTTTAATACAGTGTCTGAGCACCTGAATCTAACCTCACACCTTTAATACAGTGTCTGAGCCCCAGACTCTAACCTCACACCTTTAACACAGTGTCTGAGCACCAGACTCTAACCTCACACCTTTAATACAGTGTCTGAGCCCCAGACTCTAACCTCAAACCTTTAATACAGTGTCTGAGCTCCAGACTCCAACCTCACACCTTTAATACAGTCTCTGAGCTCCAGACTCCAACCTCACACCTTTAATACAGTCTCTGAGCACCAGACTCTAACCTCACACCTTTAATACAGTGTCTGAGCCACAGACTCTAACCTCAAACCTTTAATACAGTGTCTGAGCCCCAGACTCTAACCTCACACCTTTAATACAGTGTCTGAGCACCAGACTCTAACCTCACACCTTTAATACAGTGTCTGAGCTCCAGAATCTAACCTCACACCTTTAATACAGTGTCTGAGCCCCAGACTCTAACCTCACACCTTTAATACAGTGTCTGAGCCCCACACTCTAACCTCACACCTTTAATACAGTGTCTGAGCTCCAGTCTCTAACCTCACACCTTTAATACAGTGTCTGAGCTTCAGACTCTAACCTCACACCTTTAATACAGTGTCTGAGCTCCAGACTCTAACCTAACACCTTTAATACAGTGTCTGACCTCCAGACTCGAACCTCACACCTTTACTACAGTGTCTGAGCCCCAGTCTCCAACCTCACACCTTTAATAAAGTGTCTGAGTCCCAGACTCTAACCTCACACCTTAAATACAGTGTCTGAGCTCCAGACTCTAACCTCACACCTTTAATACAGTGTCTGAGCTCCAGGCTCAAACCTAACACCTTTAATACAGTGTCTGAGCCCAAGACTCCAACCTCACACCTTTGTTACAGTGACGGAGCTCCAGACTCCAACCTCATACCTTTAATACAGTGTCTGAGCCCCAGACTCTAACCTCACACCTTTAATACAGTGTCTGAGCCCCAGACTCTAACCTCACACCTTTAATACAGTGTCTGAGCCCAAGACTCTCACCTCACACCTTTAATACAGTGTCTGAGTCCCAGACTCTAACCTCACACCTTAAATACAGTGTCTGAGCTCCAGACTCTAACCTCACACCTTTAATACAGTGTCTGAGCTCCAGACTCTAACCTCACACCTTTAACACAGTGTCTGAGCCACAGACTCTAACCTCACACCTTCAATACAGTGTCTGAACCCCAGACTCTAACCTCACACCTTTAATACAGTGTCTGAGCACCAGACTCTAACCTCACACCTTTAATACAGTGTCTGAGCCCCAGACTCTAACCTCACATCTTTAATACAGTGTCTGAGTCCCAGACTCTAACCTCACACCTTAAATACAGTGTCTGAGCCCCAGACTCTAACCTCACACCTTTAATACAGTGTCTGAGCCCCAGATTCTAACCTCACACCTTTAATACAGTGTCTGAGCACCAGACTCTAACCTCACACCTTTAATACAGTGTCTGAGCTCCAGACTCTAACCTCACACGTTTAACACAGTGTCTGAGCCACAGACTCTAACCTCACACCTTCAATACAGTGTCTGAACCCCAGACTCTAACCTCACACCTTTAATACAGTGTCTGAGTACCAGACTCTAACCTCACACCTTCAATACAGTGTCTGAACCCCAGACTCTAACCTCACACCTTTAATACAGTGTCTGAGCACCAGACTCTAACCTCACACCTTTAATACAGTGTCTGAGCCCCAGATTCTAACCTCACACCTTCAATACAGTGTCTGAGCCCCAGACTCTAACCTCAAACCTTTAATACAGTGTCTGAGCCCCAGACTCTAACCTCACACCTTTAATACAGTGTCTGAGCCCCAGACTCTAACCTCACACCTTTAATACAGTCTCTGAGCTCCAGACTCCAACCTCACACCTTTAATACAGTGTCTGAGCTCCAGACTCTAACCTCACACCTTTAATACAGTGTCTGAGCCCCACACTCTAACCTCACACCTTTAATACAGTGTCTGAGCCCCAGACTCTAACCTCACACCTTTACTACAGTGTCTGAGCCCCAGACTCTAACCTCACACCTTTAATACAGTGTCTGAGACCCAGATTCTAACCTCACACCTTTAATACAGTGTCTGAGCCCGAGACTCTAACCTCACAACTTTAACACAGTGTCTGAGCCACACACTCTAACCTCACACCTTCAATACAGTGTCTGAGCCCCAGTCTCTAACCTCACACCTTTAATACAGTGTCTGAGCTCCAGACTCCAACCTCACACCTTTAATACAGTGTCTGAGCCCCAGACTCTAACCTCACACCTTTAATACAGTGTCTGAGCCCCACACTCTAACCTCACACCTTGAATACAGTGTCTGAGCTCCAGTCTCTAACCTCACACCTTTAATACAGTGTCTGAGCCCCAGACTGTAACCTCAGACCTTTAATACAGTGTCTGAGCCTCAGTCTCCAACCTCACACCTTTAATACAGTGTCTGAGCTCCAGACTCTAACCTCACACCTTTAATACAGTGTCTGAGCTCCAGACTCTAACCGAACACCTTTAAATCAGTGTCTGAGCTCCAGACTCTAACCTCACACCTTTAATACAGTGTCTGAGCCCCAGTCTCCAACCTCACACCTTTAATACAGTGTCTGAGTCCCAGACTCTAACCTCACACCTTAAATACAGTGTCTGAGCTCCAGACTCTAACCTCACACCTTTAATACAGTGTCTGAGGTCCAGGCTCTAACCTAACACCTTTAATACAGTGTCTGAGCCCAAGACTCCAACCTCACACCTTTAATACAGTGACGGAGCTCCAGACTCCAACCTCACACCTTTAATACAGTGTCTGAGCCCCAGACTCTAACCTCACACCTTTAATACAGTGTCTGAGGCCCAGACTCTAACCTCACACCTTTAATTCAGTGTCTGAGCCCAAGACTCTCACCTCACACATTTAATACAGTGTCTGAGCCCCAGTCTCCAGCCTCACACCTTTAATACAGTGTCTGAGTCCCAGACTCTAACCTCACACCTTAAATACAGTGTCTGAGCTCCAGACTCTAACCTCACACCTTTAATACAGTGTCTGAGCTCCAGACTCTAACCTCACACCTTTAACACAGTGTCTGAGCCACAGACTCTAACCTCACACCTTCAATACAGTGTCTGAGCCCCAGACTCCAACCTCACACCTTTAATACAGTGTCTGAGCCCCAGACTCTAACCTCACACCTTTAATACAGTGTCTCAGCCCCAGACTCTAACCTCACACCTTTAATACAGTGTCGGTGCCCCAGACTCCAACCTCACACCTTTAATACAGTGTCTGAGACCGAGACTCTAACCTCACACCTTTAATAGAGTGTCTGAGCCCCAGACTCTAACCTCACACCTTTAATACAGTGTCTGAGCCCCAGACTCTAACCTCACACCTTTAATACAGTGTCTGAGCCCCAGACTTTAACCTCAAACCTTTAATACAGTGTCTGATCCCCAGACTCTAACCACACACCTTTAATACAGTGTCTGAGCTCCAGACTCCAACCTCACACCTTTAATACAGTGTCTGAGCCCCAGACTCTAACCACACACCTTTAATACAGTGTCTGAGCTCCAGACTCCAACCTCACACCTTTAATACAGTGTCTGAGTCCCAGACTCTAACCTCACACCTTTAATACAGTGTCTGAGTCCCAGACTCTAACCTCACACCTTTAATACAGTGTCTAAGACCCAGACTCCAACCTCACACCTTTAATACAGTGTCTGAGCTCCAGTCTCTAACCTCACACCTTTAATACAGTGTCTGAGCTCCAGACTCGAACCTCACACCTTTAATCCAGTGTCTGAGCCCCAAAGTCTAACCTCACACCTTTAATACAGTGTCTGAGCTCCAGACTCTAACCTCACATCTTTAATACAGTGTCTGAGCTCCAGACTCTAACCTCACACCTTTACTACAGTGTCTGAGCCCCAGACTCTAACCTAACACCTTTAATACAGTGTCTGAGCCCAAGACTCTAACCACACACCTTTAATACAGTGTCTGTGCCCCAGACTCTAACCTCACACCTTTAATACAGTGTCTGAGCCCCAGACTCTAACCTAACACCTTTAATACAGTGTCTGAGCTCCAGACTCTAACCTCACACCTTTAATACAGTGTCTGTGCCCCAGACTCTAACCTCACACCTTTAATACAGTGTCTGTGCCCCAGACTCTAACCTCACACCTTTAATACAGTGTCTGAGCCCCAGACTCTAACCTCACACCTTTAATACAGTGTCTGAGCCCCTGACTCTAACCTAACACCTTTAATACAGTGTCTGAACCCCAGACTCTAACCTCACACCTTTACTACAGTATCTGAGCCCAAGACTCTAACCTCACACCTTTACTACAGTGTCTGAGCCCAAGACTCTAACCTCACACCTTTAATACAGTGTCTGAGCTCCAGACTCTAACCTCACACCTTCAATACAGTGTCTGAACCCCAGACTCTAACTTCACACCTTTACTACAATGTCTGAGCCCAAGACTGTCACCTCACACCTTTAATACAGTGTCTGAGCCCCAGACTCTAACCTCACACCTTTAATACAATGTCTGAGCCCCAGAATCTAACCTCACAACTTTAATACAGTGTCTGAGCCCCAGTCTCTAACCTCACACCTTTAATACAGTGTCTGAGCCCCAGACTCTAACCTCACACCTTTAATACAGTGTCTGAGCCCAAGACTCTCGCCTCACACCTTTAACACAGTGTCTGAGCCACAGACTCTAACCTCACACCTTCAATACAGTGTCTGAGCCCCAGACTCTAACCTCACACCTTTACTACAGTGTCTGAGCCCCAGACTCTAACCTCACACCTTTAATACAGTGTCTGAGCCCCAGACTCTAACCTCACACCATTAATAGAGTGTCTGAGCCCCAGACTCTAACCTCACACCTTTAACACAGTGTCTGAGCCACAGACTCTAACCTCACACCTTCAATACAGTGTCTGAACCCCAGACTCTAACCTCACACCTTTAATACAGTGTCTGAGCACCAGACTCTAACCTCACACCTTTAATACAGTGTCTGAGCCCCAGATTCTAACCTCACACCTTTAATACAGTGTCTGAGCACCAGAATCTAACCTCACACCTTTAATACAGTGTCTGAGCCCCAGACTCTAACCTCACACCTTTAACACAGTGTCTGAGCACCAGACTCTAACCTCACACCTTTAATACAGTGTCTGAGCCCCAGACTCTAACCTCAAACCTTTAATACAGTGTCTGAGCTCCAGACTCCAACCTCACACCTTTAATACAGTCTCTGAGCTCCAGACTCCAACCTCACACCTTTAATACAGTCTCTGAGCACCAGACTCTAACCTCACACCTTTAATACAGTGTCTGAGCCACAGACTCTAACCTCAAACCTTTAATACAGTGTCTGAGCCCCAGACTCTAACCTCACACCTTTCATACAGTGTCTGAGCACCAGGCTCTAACCTCACACCTTTAATACAGTGTCTGAGCTCCAGACTCTAACCTCACACCTTTAATACAGTGTCTGAGCCCCAGACTCTAACCTCACACCTTTAATACAGTGTCTGAGCCCCACACTCTAACCTCACACCTTTAATACAGTGTCTGAGCTCCAGTCTCTAACCTCACACCTTTAATACAGTGTCTGAGCTTCAGACTCTAACCTCACACCTTTAATACAGTGTCTGAGCTCCAGACTCTAACCTAACACCTTTAATACAGTGTCTGACCTCCAGACTCTAACCTCACACCTTTACTACAGTGTCTGAGCCCCAGTCTCCAACCTCACACCTTTAATACAGTGTCTGAGTCCCAGACTGTAACCTCACACCTTAAATACAGTGTCTGAGCTCCAGACTCTAACCTCACACCTTTAATACAGTGTCTGAGCTCCAGGCTCAAACCTAACACCTTTAATACAGTGTCTGAGCTCCAGACTCCAACCTCACACCTTTAATACAGTGACGGAGCTCCAGACTCTAACCTCAAACCTTTAATACAGTGTCTGAGCCCAAGACTCCAACCTCACAGCTTTGTTACAGTGACGGAGCTCCAGACTCCAACCTCACACCTTTAATACAGTGTCTGAGCCCCAGACTCTAACCTCACACCTTTAATACAGTGTCTGAGCCCCAGACTCTAACCTCACACCTTTAATACAGTGTCTGAGCCCAAGACTCTCACCTCACACCTTTAATACAGTGTCTGAGTCCCAGACTCTAACCTCACACCTTAAATACAGTGTCTGAGCTCCAGACTCTAACCTCACACCTTTAATACAGTGTCTGAGCTCCAGACTCTAACCTCACACCTTTAACACAGTGTCTGAGCCACAGACTCTAACCTCACACCTTCAATACAGTGTCTGAACCCCAGACTCTAACCTCACACCTTTAATACAGTGTCTGAGCACCAGACTCTAACCTCACACCTTTAATACAGTGTCTGAGCCCCAGACTCTAACCTCACATCTTTAATACAGTGTCTGAGCCACAGACTCTAACCTCACACCTTCAATACAGTGTCTGAGCCCCAGACTCTAACCTCACACCTTTAACACAGTGTCTGAGCACCAGACTCTAACCTCACACCTTTAACACAGTGTCTGAGCACCAGACTCTAACCTCACACCTTTAATACAGTGTCTGAGCCCCAGACTCTAACCTCAAACCTTTAATACAGTGTCTGAGCTCCAGACTCCAACCTCACACCTTTAATACAGTCTCTGAGCTCCAGACTCCAACCTCACACCTTTAATACAGTCTCTGAGCACCAGACTCTAACCTCACACCTTTAATACAGTGTCTGAGCCACAGACTCTAACCTCAAACCTTTAATACAGTGTCTGAGCCCCAGACTCTAACCTCACACCTTTCATACAGTGTCTGAGCACCAGGCTCTAACCTCACACCTTTAATACAGTGTCTGAGCTCCAGACTCTAACCTCACACCTTTAATACAGTGTCTGAGCCCCAGACTCTAACCTCACACCTTTAATACAGTGTCTGAGCCCCACACTCTAACCTCACACCTTTAATACAGTGTCTGAGCTCCAGTCTCTAACCTCACACCTTTAATACAGTGTCTGAGCTTCAGACTCTAACCTCACACCTTTAATACAGTGTCTGAGCTCCAGACTCTAACCTAACACCTTTAATACAGTGTCTGACCTCCAGACTCTAACCTCACACCTTTACTACAGTGTCTGAGCCCCAGTCTCCAACCTCACACCTTTAATACAGTGTCTGAGTCCCAGACTGTAACCTCACACCTTAAATACAGTGTCTGAGCTCCAGACTCTAACCTCACACCTTTAATACAGTGTCTGAGCTCCAGGCTCAAACCTAACACCTTTAATACAGTGTCTGAGCTCCAGACTCCAACCTCACACCTTTAATACAGTGACGGAGCTCCAGACTCTAACCTCAAACCTTTAATACAGTGTCTGAGCCCAAGACTCCAACCTCACAGCTTTGTTACAGTGACGGAGCTCCAGACTCCAACCTCACACCTTTAATACAGTGTCTGAGCCCCAGACTCTAACCTCACACCTTTAATACAGTGTCTGAGCCCCAGACTCTAACCTCACACCTTTAATACAGTGTCTGAGCCCAAGACTCTCACCTCACACCTTTAATACAGTGTCTGAGTCCCAGACTCTAACCTCACACCTTAAATACAGTGTCTGAGCTCCAGACTCTAACCTCACACCTTTAATACAGTGTCTGAGCTCCAGACTCTAACCTCACACCTTTAACACAGTGTCTGAGCCACAGACTCTAACCTCACACCTTCAATACAGTGTCTGAACCCCAGACTCTAACCTCACACCTTTAATACAGTGTCTGAGCACCAGACTCTAACCTCACACCTTTAATACAGTGTCTGAGCCCCAGACTCTAACCTCACATCTTTAATACAGTGTCTGAGTGCCAGACTCTAACCTCACACCTTAAATACAGTGTCTGAGCCCCAGACTCTAACCTCACACCTTTAATACAGTGTCTGAGCCCCAGATTGTAACCTCACACCTTTAATACAGTGTCTGAGCACCAGACTCTAACCTCACACCTTTAATACAGTGTCTGAGCTCCAGACTCTAACCTCACACCTTTAACACAGTGTCTGAGCCACAGACTCTAACCTCACACCTTCAATACAGTGTCTGAACCCCAGACTCTAACCTCACACCTTTAATACAGTGTCTGAGCACCAGACTCTAACCTCACACCTTCAATACAGTGTCTGAGCACCAGACTCTAACCTCACACCTTTACTACAGTGTCTGAGCCCCAGACTCTAACCTCACACCTTTAATACAGTGTCTGAGCCCCAGACTCTAACCTCACACCATTAATAGAGTGTCTGAGCCCCAGACTCTAACCTCACACCTTTAACACAGTGTCTGAGCCACAGACTCTAACCTCACACCTTCAATACAGTGTCTGAACCCCAGACTCTAACCTCACACCTTTAATACAGTGTCTGAGCACCAGACTCTAACCTCACACCTTTAATACAGTGTCTGAGCCGCAGATTCTAACCTCACACCTTTAATACAGTGTCTGAGCACCAGAATCTAACCTCACACCTTTAATACAGTGTCTGAGCCCCAGACTCTAACCTCACACCTTTAACACAGTGTCTGAGCACCAGACTCTAACCTCACACCTTTAATACAGTGTCTGAGCCCCAGACTCTAACCTCAAACCTTTAATACAGTGTCTGAGCTCCAGACTCCAACCTCACACCTTTAATACAGTCTCTGAGCTCCAGACTCCAACCTCACACCTTTAATACAGTCTCTGAGCACCAGACTCTAACCTCACACCTTTAATACAGTGTCTGAGCCACAGACTCTAACCTCAAACCTTTAATACAGTGTCTGAGCCCCAGACTCTAACCTCACACCTTTAATACAGTGTCTGAGCACCAGACTCTAACCTCACACCTTTAATACAGTGTCTGAGCTCCAGACTCTAACCTCACACCTTTAATACAGTGTCTGAGCCCCAGACTCTAACCTCACACCTTTAATACAGTGTCTGAGCCCCACACTCTAACCTCACACCTTTAATACAGTGTCTGAGCTCCAGTCTCTAACCTCACACCTTTAATACAGTGTCTGAGCTTCAGACTCTAACCTCACACCTTTAATACAGTGTCTGAGCTCCAGACTCTAACCTAACACCTTTAATACAGTGTCTGACCTCCAGACTCTAACCTCACACCTTTACTACAGTGTCTGAGCCCCAGTCTCCAACCTCACACCTTTAATACAGTGTCTGAGTCCCAGACTCTAACCTCACACCTTAAATACAGTGTCTGAGCTCCAGACTCTAACCTCACACCTTTAATACAGTGTCTGAGCTCCAGGCTCAAACCTAACACCTTTAATACAGTGTCTGAGCTCCAGACTCCAACCTCACACCTTTAATACAGTGACGGAGCTCCAGACTCTAACCTCACACCTTTAATACAGTGTCTGAGCCCAAGACTCCAACCTCACAGCTTTGTTACAGTGACGGAGCTCCAGACTCCAACCTCACACCTTTAATACAGTGTCTGAGCCCCAGACTCTAACCTCACACCTTTAATACAGTGTCTGAGCCCCAGACTCTAACCTCACACCTTTAATACAGTGTCTGAGCCCAAGACTCTCACCTCACACCTTTAATACAGTGTCTGAGTCCCAGACTCTAACCTCACACCTTAAATACAGTGTCTGAGCTCCAGACTCTAACCTCACACCTTTAATACAGTGTCTGAGCTCCAGACTCTAACCTCACACCTTTAACACAGTGTCTGAGCCACAGACTCTAACCTCACACCTTCAATACAGTGTCTGAACCCCAGACTCTAACCTCACACCTTTAATACAGTGTCTGAGCACCAGACTCTAACCTCACACCTTTAATACAGTGTCTGAGCACCAGACTCTAACCTCACATCTTTAATACAGTGTCTGAGTCCCAGACTCTAACCTCACACCTTAAATACAGTGTCTGAGCCCCAGACTCTAACCTCACACCTTTAATACAGTGTCTGAGCCCCAGATTCTAACCTCACACCTTTAATACAGTGTCTGAGCACCAGACTCTAACCTCACACCTTTAATACAGTGTCTGAGCTCCAGACTCTAACCTCACACCTTTAACACAGTGTCTGAGCCACAGACTCTAACCTCACACCTTCAATACAGTGTCTGAACCCCAGACTCTAACCTCACACCTTTAATACAGTGTCTGAGCACCAGACTCTAACCTCACACCTTCAATACAGTGTCTGAACCCCAGACTCTAACCTCACACCTTTAATACAGTGTCTGAGCACCAGACTCTAACCTCACACCTTTAATACAGTGTCTGAGCCCCAGATTCTAACCTCACACCTTCAATACAGTGTCTGAGCCCCAGACTCTAACCTCACACCTTTAATACAGTGTCTGAGCCCCAGACTCTAACCTCAAACCTTTAATACAGTGTCTGAGCCCCAGACTCTAACCTCACACCTTTAATACAGTGTCTGAGCCCCAGACTCTAACCTCACACCTTTAATACAGTCTCTGAGCTCCAGACTCCAACCTCACACCTTTAATACAGTGTCTGAGCTCCAGACTCTAACCTCACACCTTTAATACAGTGTCTGAGCCCCACACTCTAACCTCACACCTTTAATACAGTGTCTGAGCCCCAGACTCTAACCTCACACCTTTAATACAGTGTCTGAGACCCAGACTCTAACCTCACTCCTTTAATACAGTGTCTGAGCCCGAGACTCTAACCTCACAACTTTAACACAGTGTCTGAGCCACACACTCTAACCTCACACCTTCAATACAGTGTCTGAGCCCCAGTCTCTAACCTCACACCTTTAATACAGTGTCTGAGCTCCAGACTCCAACCTCACACCTTTAATACAGTGTCTGAGCCCCAGACTCTAACCTCACACCTTTAATACAGTGTCTGAGCCCCACACTCTAACCTCACACCTTGAATACAGTGTCTGAGCTCCAGTCTCTAACCTCACACCTTTAATACAGTGTCTGACTTCCAGACTCTATCCTCACACCTTTAATACAGTGTCTGAGCCCCAGACTGTAACCTCAGACCTTTAATACAGTGTCTGAGCCTCAGTCTCCAACCTCACACCTTTAATACAGTGTCTGAGCTCCAGACTCTAACCTCACACCTTTAATACAGTGTCTGAGCTCCAGACTCTAACCGAACACCTTTAAATCAGTGTCTGAGCTCCAGACTCTAACCTCACACCTTTAATACAGTGTCTGAGCCCCAGTCTCCAACCTCACACCTTTAATACAGTGTCTGAGTCCCAGACTCTAACCTCACACCTTAAATACAGTGTCTGAGCTCCAGACTCTAACCTCACACCTTTAATACAGTGTCTGAGGTCCAGGCTCTAACCTAACACCTTTAATACAGTGTCTGAGCCCAAGACTCCAACCTCACACCTTTAATACAGTGACGGAGCTCCAGACTCCAACCTCACACCTTTAATACAGTGTCTGAGCCCCAGACTCTAACCTCACACCTTTAATACAGTGTCTGAGGCCCAGACTCTAACCTCACACCTTTAATTCAGTGTCTGAGCCCAAGACTCTCACCTCACACATTTAATACAGTGTCTGAGCCCCAGTCTCCAGCCTCACACCTTTAATACAGTGTCTGAGTCCCAGACTCTAACCTCACACCTTAAATACAGTGTCTGAGCTCCAGACTCTAACCTCACACCTTTAATACAGTGTCTGAGCTCCAGACTCTAACCTCACACCTTTAACACAGTGTCTGAGCCACAGACTCTAACCTCACACCTTCAATACAGTGTCTGAGCCCCAGACTCCAACCTCACACCTTTAATACAGTGTCTGAGCCCCAGACTCTAACCTCACACCTTTAATACAGTGTCTCAGCCCCAGACTCTAACCTCACACCTTTAATACAGTGTCGGTGCCCCAGACTCCAACCTCACACCTTTAATACAGTGTCTGAGACCGAGACTCTAACCTCACACCTTTAATAGAGTGTCTGAGCCCCAGACTCTAACCTCACACCTTTAATACAGTGTCTGAGCCCCAGACTCTAACCTCACACCTTTAATACAGTGTCTGAGCCCCAGACTCTAACCTCAAACCTTTAATACAGTGTCTGATCCCCAGACTCTAACCACACACCTTTAATACAGTGTCTGAGCTCCAGACTCCAACCTCACACCTTTAATACAGTGTCTGAGCCCCAGACTCTAACCACACACCTTTAATACAGTGTCTGAGCTCCAGACTCCAACCTCACACCTTTAATACAGTGTCTGAGTCCCAGACTCTAACCTCACACCTTTAATACAGTGTCTGAGTCCCAGACTCTAACCTCACACCTTTAATACAGTGTCTAAGACCCAGACTCCAACCTCACACCTTTAATACAGTGTCTGAGCTCCAGTCTCTAACCTCACACCTTTAATACAGTGTCTGAGCTCCAGACTCGAACCTCACACCTTTAATCCAGTGTCTGAGCCCCAAAGTCTAACCTCACACCTTTAATACAGTGTCTGAGCTCCAGACTCTAACCTCACATCTTTAATACAGTGTCTGAGCCCCAGACTCTAACCTCACACCATTAATACAGTGTTTGAGCCCCGGACTCTAACCTCAAACCTTTAATACAGTGTCTGAGCCCCAGACTCTCACCTCACACCTTTAATACAGTGTCTGAGCTCCAGACTCTAACCTCACACCTTTACTACAGTGTCTGAGCCCAAGACTCTAACCTCACACCTTTAATACAGTGTCTGAGCTCCAGACTCTAACCTAACACCTTTAATACAGTGTCTGACCTCCAGACTCTAACCTCACACCTTTACTACAGTGTCTGAGCCCCACACTCTAACCTCACACCTTTAATACAGTGTCTGAGCTCCAGTCTCTAACCTCACACCTTTAATACAGTGTCTGAGCTTCAGACTCTAACCTCACACCTTTAATACAGTGTCTGAGCTCCAGACTCTAACCTAACACCTTTAATACAGTGTCTGACCTCCAGACTCTAACCTCACACCTTTACTACAGTGTCTGAGCCCCAGTCTCCAACCTCACACCTTTAATACAGTGTCTGAGTCCCAGACTCTAACCTCACACCTTAAATACAGTGTCTGAGCTCCAGACTCTAACCTCACACCTTTAATACAGTGTCTGAGCTCCAGGCTCAAACCTAACACCTTTAATACAGTGTCTGAGCTCCAGACTCCAACCTCACACCTTTAATACAGTGACGGAGCTCCAGACTCTAACCTCACACCTTTAATACAGTGTCTGAGCCCAAGACTCCAACCTCACAGCTTTGTTACAGTGACGGAGCTCCAGACTCCAACCTCACACCTTTAATACAGTGTCTGAGCCCCAGACTCTAACCTCACACCTTTAATACAGTGTCTGAGCCCCAGACTCTAACCTCACACCTTTAATACAGTGTCTGAGCCCAAGACTCTCACCTCACACCTTTAATACAGTGTCTGAGTCCCAGACTCTAACCTCACACCTTAAATACAGTGTCTGAGCTCCAGACTCTAACCTCACACCTTTAATACAGTGTCTGAGCTCCAGACTCTAACCTCACACCTTTAACACAGTGTCTGAGCCACAGACTCTAACCTCACACCTTCAATACAGTGTCTGAACCCCAGACTCTAACCTCACACCTTTAATACAGTGTCTGAGCACCAGACTCTAACCTCACACCTTTAATACAGTGTCTGAGCCCCAGACTCTAACCTCACATCTTTAATACAGTGTCTGAGTCCCAGACTCTAACCTCACACCTTAAATACAGTGTCTGAGCCCCAGACTCTAACCTCACACCTTTAATACAGTGTCTGAGCCCCAGATTCTAACCTCACACCTTTAATACAGTGTCTGAGCACCAGACTCTAACCTCACACCTTTAATACAGTGTCTGAGCTCCAGACTCTAACCTCACACCTTTAACACAGTGTCTGAGCCACAGACTCTAACCTCACACCTTCAATACAGTGTCTGAACCCCAGACTCTAACCTCACACCTTTAATACAGTGTCTGAGCACCAGACTCTAACCTCACACCTTCAATACAGTGTCTGAACCCCAGACTCTAACCTCACACCTTTAATACAGTGTCTGAGCACCAGACTCTAACCTCACACCTTTAATACAGTGTCTGAGCCCCAGATTCTAACCTCACACCTTCAATACAGTGTCTGAGCCCCAGACTCTAACCTCACACCTTTAATACAGTGTCTGAGCCCCAGACTCTAACCTCAAACCTTTAATACAGTGTCTGAGCCCCAGACTCTAACCTCACACCTTTAATACAGTGTCTGAGCCCCAGACTCTAACCTCACACCTTTAATACAGTCTCTGAGCTCCAGACTCCAACCTCACACCTTTAATACAGTGTCTGAGCTCCAGACTCTAACCTCACACCTTTAATACAGTGTCTGAGCCCCACACTCTAACCTCACACCTTTAATACAGTGTCTGAGCCCCAGACTCTAACCTCACACCTTTAATACAGTGTCTGAGACCCAGACTCTAACCTCACTCCTTTAATACAGTGTCTGAGCCCGAGACTCTAACCTCACAACTTTAACACAGTGTCTGAGCCACACACTCTAACCTCACACCTTCAATACAGTGTCTGAGCCCCAGTCTCTAACCTCACACCTTTAATACAGTGTCTGAGCTCCAGACTCCAACCTCACACCTTTAATACAGTGTCTGAGCCCCAGACTCTAACCTCACACCTTTAATACAGTGTCTGAGCCCCACACTCTAACCTCACACCTTGAATACAGTGTCTGAGCTCCAGTCTCTAACCTCACACCTTTAATACAGTGTCTGACTTCCAGACTCTATCCTCACACCTTTAATACAGTGTCTGAGCCCCAGACTGTAACCTCAGACCTTTAATACAGTGTCTGAGCCTCAGTCTCCAACCTCACACCTTTAATACAGTGTCTGAGCTCCAGACTCTAACCTCACACCTTTAATACAGTGTCTGAGCTCCAGACTCTAACCGAACACCTTTAAATCAGTGTCTGAGCTCCAGACTCTAACCTCACACCTTTAATACAGTGTCTGAGCCCCAGTCTCCAACCTCACACCTTTAATACAGTGTCTGAGTCCCAGACTCTAACCTCACACCTTAAATACAGTGTCTGAGCTCCAGACTCTAACCTCACACCTTTAATACAGTGTCTGAGGTCCAGGCTCTAACCTAACACCTTTAATACAGTGTCTGAGCCCAAGACTCCAACCTCACACCTTTAATACAGTGACGGAGCTCCAGACTCCAACCTCACACCTTTAATACAGTGTCTGAGCCCCAGACTCTAACCTCACACCTTTAATACAGTGTCTGAGGCCCAGACTCTAACCTCACACCTTTAATTCAGTGTCTGAGCCCAAGACTCTCACCTCACACATTTAATACAGTGTCTGAGCCCCAGTCTCCAGCCTCACACCTTTAATACAGTGTCTGAGTCCCAGACTCTAACCTCACACCTTAAATACAGTGTCTGAGCTCCAGACTCTAACCTCACACCTTTAATACAGTGTCTGAGCTCCAGACTCTAACCTCACACCTTTAACACAGTGTCTGAGCCACAGACTCTAACCTCACACCTTCAATACAGTGTCTGAGCCCCAGACTCCAACCTCACACCTTTAATACAGTGTCTGAGCCCCAGACTCTAACCTCACACCTTTAATACAGTGTCTCAGCCCCAGACTCTAACCTCACACCTTTAATACAGTGTCGGTGCCCCAGACTCCAACCTCACACCTTTAATACAGTGTCTGAGACCGAGACTCTAACCTCACACCTTTAATAGAGTGTCTGAGCCCCAGACTCTAACCTCACACCTTTAATACAGTGTCTGAGCCCCAGACTCTAACCTCACACCTTTAATACAGTGTCTGAGCCCCAGACTCTAACCTCAAACCTTTAATACAGTGTCTGATCCCCAGACTCTAACCACACACCTTTAATACAGTGTCTGAGCCCCAGACTCTAACCTCACACCTTTCATACAGTGTCTGAGCACCAGGCTCTAACCTCACACCTTTAATACAGTGTCTGAGCTCCAGACTCTAACCTCACACCTTTAATACAGTGTCTGAGCCCCAGACTCTAACCTCACACCTTTAATACAGTGTCTGAGCCCCACACTCTAACCTCACACCTTTAATACAGTGTCTGAGCTCCAGTCTCTAACCTCACACCTTTAATACAGTGTCTGAGCTTCAGACTCTAACCTCACACCTTTAATACAGTGTCTGAGCTCCAGACTCTAACCTAACACCTTTAATACAGTGTCTGACCTCCAGACTCTAACCTCACACCTTTACTACAGTGTCTGAGCCCCAGTCTCCAACCTCACACCTTTAATACAGTGTCTGAGTCCCAGACTGTAACCTCACACCTTAAATACAGTGTCTGAGCTCCAGACTCTAACCTCACACCTTTAATACAGTGTCTGAGCTCCAGGCTCAAACCTAACACCTTTAATACAGTGTCTGAGCTCCAGACTCCAACCTCACACCTTTAATACAGTGACGGAGCTCCAGACTCTAACCTCAAACCTTTAATACAGTGTCTGAGCCCAAGACTCCAACCTCACAGCTTTGTTACAGTGACGGAGCTCCAGACTCCAACCTCACACCTTTAATACAGTGTCTGAGCCCCAGACTCTAACCTCACACCTTTAATACAGTGTCTGAGCCCCAGACTCTAACCTCACACCTTTAATACAGTGTCTGAGCCCAAGACTCTCACCTCACACCTTTAATACAGTGTCTGAGTCCCAGACTCTAACCTCACACCTTAAATACAGTGTCTGAGCTCCAGACTCTAACCTCACACCTTTAATACAGTGTCTGAGCTCCAGACTCTAACCTCACACCTTTAACACAGTGTCTGAGCCACAGACTCTAACCTCACACCTTCAATACAGTGTCTGAACCCCAGACTCTAACCTCACACCTTTAATACAGTGTCTGAGCACCAGACTCTAACCTCACACCTTTAATACAGTGTCTGAGCCCCAGACTCTAACCTCACATCTTTAATACAGTGTCTGAGTCCCAGACTCTAACCTCACACCTTAAATACAGTGTCTGAGCCCCAGACTCTAACCTCACACCTTTAATACAGTGTCTGAGCCCCAGATTGTAACCTCACACCTTTAATACAGTGTCTGAGCACCAGACTCTAACCTCACACCTTTAATACAGTGTCTGAGCTCCAGACTCTAACCTCACACCTTTAACACAGTGTCTGAGCCACAGACTCTAACCTCACACCTTCAATACAGTGTCTGAACCCCAGACTCTAACCTCACACCTTTAATACAGTGTCTGAGCACCAGACTCTAACCTCACACCTTCAATACAGTGTCTGAGCACCAGACTCTAACCTCACACCTTTACTACAGTGTCTGAGCCCCAGACTCTAACCTCACACCTTTAATACAGTGTCTGAGACCCAGACTCTAACCTCACACCATTAATAGAGTGTCTGAGCCCCAGACTCTAACCTCACACCTTTAACACAGTGTCTGAGCCACAGACTCTAACCTCACACCTTCAATACAGTGTCTGAACCCCAGACTCTAACCTCACACCTTTAATACAGTGTCTGAGCACCAGACTCTAACCTCACACCTTTAATACAGTGTCTGAGCCCCAGATTCTAACCTCACACCTTTAATACAGTGTCTGAGCACCAGAATCTAACCTCACACCTTTAATACAGTGTCTGAGCCCCAGACTCTAACCTCACACCTTTAACACAGTGTCTGAGCACCAGACTCTAACCTCACACCTTTAATACAGTGTCTGAGCCCCAGACTCTAACCTCAAACCTTTAATACAGTGTCTGAGCTCCAGACTCCAACCTCACACCTTTAATACAGTCTCTGAGCTCCAGACTCCAACCTCACACCTTTAATACAGTCTCTGAGCACCAGACTCTAACCTCACACCTTTAATACAGTGTCTGAGCCACAGACTCTAACCTCAAACCTTTAATACAGTGTCTGAGCCCCAGACTCTAACCTCACACCTTTAATACAGTGTCTGAGCACCAGACTCTAACCTCACACCTTTAATACAGTGTCTGAGCTCCAGACTCTAACCTCACACCTTTAATACAGTGTCTGAGCCCCAGACTCTAACCTCACACCTTTAATACAGTGTCTGAGCCCCACACTCTAACCTCACACCTTTAATACAGTGTCTGAGCTCCAGTCTCTAACCTCACACCTTTAATACAGTGTCTGAGCTTCAGACTCTAACCTCACACCTTTAATACAGTGTCTGAGCTCCAGACTCTAACCTAACACCTTTAATACAGTGTCTGACCTCCAGACTCTAACCTCACACCTTTACTACAGTGTCTGAGCCCCAGTCTCCAACCTCACACCTTTAATACAGTGTCTGAGTCCCAGACTCTAACCTCACACCTTAAATACAGTGTCTGAGCTCCAGACTCTAACCTCACACCTTTAATACAGTGTCTGAGCTCCAGGCTCAAACCTAACACCTTTAATACAGTGTCTGAGCTCCAGACTCCAACCTCACACCTTTAATACAGTGACGGAGCTCCAGACTCTAACCTCACACCTTTAATACAGTGTCTGAGCCCAAGACTCCAACCTCACAGCTTTGTTACAGTGACGGAGCTCCAGACTCCAACCTCACACCTTTAATACAGTGTCTGAGCCCCAGACTCTAACCTCACACCTTTAATACAGTGTCTGAGCCCCAGACTCTAACCTCACACCTTTAATACAGTGTCTGAGCCCAAGACTCTCACCTCACACCTTTAATACAGTGTCTGAGTCCCAGACTCTAACCTCACACCTTAAATACAGTGTCTGAGCTCCAGACTCTAACCTCACACCTTTAATACAGTGTCTGAGCTCCAGACTCTAACCTCACACCTTTAACACAGTGTCTGAGCCACAGACTCTAACCTCACACCTTCAATACAGTGTCTGAACCCCAGACTCTAACCTCACACCTTTAATACAGTGTCTGAGCACCAGACTCTAACCTCACACCTTTAATACAGTGTCTGAGCCCCAGACTCTAACCTCACATCTTTAATACAGTGTCTGAGTCCCAGACTCTAACCTCACACCTTAAATACAGTGTCTGAGCCCCAGACTCTAACCTCACACCTTTAATACAGTGTCTGAGCCCCAGATTCTAACCTCACACCTTTAATACAGTGTCTGAGCACCAGACTCTAACCTCACACCTTTAATACAGTGTCTGAGCTCCAGACTCTAACCTCACACCTTTAACACAGTGTCTGAGCCACAGACTCTAACCTCACACCTTCAATACAGTGTCTGAACCCCAGACTCTAACCTCACACCTTTAATACAGTGTCTGAACCCCAGACTCTAACCTCACACCTTCAATACAGTGTCTGAACCCCAGACTCTAACCTCACACCTTCAATACAGTGTCTGAACCCCAGACTCTAACCTCACACCTTTAATACAGTGTCTGAGCACCAGACTCTAACCTCACACCTTTAATACAGTGTCTGAGCCCCAGATTCTAACCTCACACCTTCAATACAGTGTCTGAGCCCCAGACTCTAACCTCACACCTTTAATACAGTGTCTGAGCCCCAGACTCTAACCTCAAACCTTTAATACAGTGTCTGAGCCCCAGACTCTAACCTCACACCTTTAATACAGTGTCTGAGCCCCAGACTCTAACCTCACACCTTTAATACAGTCTCTGAGCTCCAGACTCCAACCTCACACCTTTAATACAGTGTCTGAGCTCCAGACTCTAACCTCACACCTTTAATACAGTGTCTGAGCCCCACACTCTAACCTCACACCTTTAATACAGTGTCTGAGCCCCAGACTCTAACCTCACACCTTTAATACAGTGTCTGAGACCCAGACTCTAACCTCACTCCTTTAATACAGTGTCTGAGCCCGAGACTCTAACCTCACAACTTTAACACAGTGTCTGAGCCACACACTCTAACCTCACACCTTCAATACAGTGTCTGAGCCCCAGTCTCTAACCTCACACCTTTAATACAGTGTCTGAGCTCCAGACTCCAACCTCACACCTTTAATACAGTGTCTGAGCCCCAGACTCTAACCTCACACCTTTAATACAGTGTCTGAGCCCCACACTCTAACCTCACACCTTGAATACAGTGTCTGAGCTCCAGTCTCTAACCTCACACCTTTAATACAGTGTCTGACTTCCAGACTCTATCCTCACACCTTTAATACAGTGTCTGAGCCCCAGACTGTAACCTCAGACCTTTAATACAGTGTCTGAGCCTCAGTCTCCAACCTCACACCTTTAATACAGTGTCTGAGCTCCAGACTCTAACCTCACACCTTTAATACAGTGTCTGAGCTCCAGACTCTAACCGAACACCTTTAAATCAGTGTCTGAGCTCCAGACTCTAACCTCACACCTTTAATACAGTGTCTGAGCCCCAGTCTCCAACCTCACACCTTTAATACAGTGTCTGAGTCCCAGACTCTAACCTCACACCTTAAATACAGTGTCTGAGCTCCAGACTCTAACCTCACACCTTTAATACAGTGTCTGAGGTCCAGGCTCTAACCTAACACCTTTAATACAGTGTCTGAGCCCAAGACTCCAACCTCACACCTTTAATACAGTGACGGAGCTCCAGACTCCAACCTCACACCTTTAATACAGTGTCTGAGCCCCAGACTCTAACCTCACACCTTTAATACAGTGTCTGAGGCCCAGACTCTAACCTCACACCTTTAATTCAGTGTCTGAGCCCAAGACTCTCACCTCACACATTTAATACAGTGTCTGAGCCCCAGTCTCCAGCCTCACACCTTTAATACAGTGTCTGAGTCCCAGACTCTAACCTCACACCTTTAATACAGTGTCTGAGCTCCAGACTCTAACCTCACACCTTTAACACAGTGTCTGAGCCACAGACTCTAACCTCACACCTTCAATACAGTGTCTGAGCCCCAGACTCCAACCTCACACCTTTAATACAGTGTCTGAGCCCCAGACTCTAACCTCACACCTTTAATACAGTGTCTCAGCCCCAGACTCTAACCTCACACCTTTAATACAGTGTCGGTGCCCCAGACTCCAACCTCACACCTTTAATACAGTGTCTGAGACCGAGACTCTAACCTCACACCTTTAATAGAGTGTCTGAGCCCCAGACTCTAACCTCACACCTTTAATACAGTGTCTGAGCCCCAGACTCTAACCTCACACCTTTAATACAGTGTCTGAGCCCCAGACTCTAACCTCAAACCTTTAATACAGTGTCTGATCCCCAGACTCTAACCACACACCTTTAATACAGTGTCTGAGCTCCAGACTCCAACCTCACACCTTTAATACAGTGTCTGAGCCCCAGACTCTAACCACACACCTTTAATACAGTGTCTGAGCTCCAGACTCCAACCTCACACCTTTAATACAGTGTCTGAGTCCCAGACTCTAACCTCACACCTTTAATACAGTGTCTGAGTCCCAGACTCTAACCTCACACCTTTAATACAGTGTCTAAGACCCAGACTCCAACCTCACACCTTTAATACAGTGTCTGAGCTCCAGTCTCTAACCTCACACCTTTAATACAGTGTCTGAGCTCCAGACTCGAACCTCACACCTTTAATCCAGTGTCTGAGCCCCAAAGTCTAACCTCACACCTTTAATACAGTGTCTGAGCTCCAGACTCTAACCTCACATCTTTAATACAGTGTCTGAGCCCCAGACTCTAACCTCACACCATTAATACAGTGTTTGAGCCCCGGACTCTAACCTCAAACCTTTAATACAGTGTCTGAGCCCCAGACTCTCACCTCACACCTTTAATACAGTGTCTGAGCTCCAGACTCTAACCTAACACCTTTAATACAGTGTCTGACCTCCAGACTCTAACCTCACACCTTTACTACAGTGTCTGAGCCCCACACTCTAACCTCACACCTTTAATACAGTGTCTGAGCTCCAGTCTCTAACCTCACACCTTTAATACAGTGTCTGAGCTTCAGACTCTAACCTCACACCTTTAATACAGTGTCTGAGCTCCAGACTCTAACCTAACACCTTTAATACAGTGTCTGACCTCCAGACTCTAACCTCACACCTTTACTACAGTGTCTGAGCCCCAGTCTCCAACCTCACACCTTTAATACAGTGTCTGAGTCCCAGACTCTAACCTCACACCTTAAATACAGTGTCTGAGCTCCAGACTCTAACCTCACACCTTTAATACAGTGTCTGAGCTCCAGGCTCAAACCTAACACCTTTAATACAGTGTCTGAGCTCCAGACTCCAACCTCACACCTTTAATACAGTGACGGAGCTCCAGACTCTAACCTCACACCTTTAATACAGTGTCTGAGCCCAAGACTCCAACCTCACAGCTTTGTTACAGTGACGGAGCTCCAGACTCCAACCTCACACCTTTAATACAGTGTCTGAGCCCCAGACTCTAACCTCACACCTTTAATACAGTGTCTGAGCCCCAGACTCTAACCTCACACCTTTAATACAGTGTCTGAGCCCAAGACTCTCACCTCACACCTTTAATACAGTGTCTGAGTCCCAGACTCTAACCTCACACCTTAAATACAGTGTCTGAGCTCCAGACTCTAACCTCACACCTTTAATACAGTGTCTGAGCTCCAGACTCTAACCTCACACCTTTAACACAGTGTCTGAGCCACAGACTCTAACCTCACACCTTCAATACAGTGTCTGAACCCCAGACTCTAACCTCACACCTTTAATACAGTGTCTGAGCACCAGACTCTAACCTCACACCTTTAATACAGTGTCTGAGCCCCAGACTCTAACCTCACATCTTTAATACAGTGTCTGAGTCCCAGACTCTAACCTCACACCTTAAATACAGTGTCTGAGCCCCAGACTCTAACCTCACACCTTTAATACAGTGTCTGAGCCCCAGATTCTAACCTCACACCTTTAATACAGTGTCTGAGCACCAGACTCTAACCTCACACCTTTAATACAGTGTCTGAGCTCCAGACTCTAACCTCACACCTTTAACACAGTGTCTGAACCACAGACTCTAACCTCACACCTTCAATACAGTGTCTGAACCCCAGACTCTAACCTCACACCTTTAATACAGTGTCTGAGCACCAGACTCTAACCTCACACCTTCAATACAGTGTCTGAACCCCAGACTCTAACCTCACACCTTTAATACAGTGTCTGAGCACCAGACTCTAACCTCACACCTTTAATACAGTGTCTGAGCCCCAGATTCTAACCTCACACCTTCAATACAGTGTCTGAGCCCCAGACTCTAACCTCACACCTTTAATACAGTGTCTGAGCCCCAGACTCTAACCTCAAACCTTTAATACAGTGTCTGAGCCCCAGACTCTAACCTCACACCTTTAATACAGTGTCTGAGCCCCAGACTCTAACCTCACACCTTTAATACAGTCTCTGAGCTCCAGACTCCAACCTCACACCTTTAATACAGTGTCTGAGCTCCAGACTCTAACCTCACACCTTTAATACAGTGTCTGAGCCCCACACTCTAACCTCACACCTTTAATACAGTGTCTGAGCCCCAGACTCTAACCTCACACCTTTAATACAGTGTCTGAGACCCAGACTCTAACCTCACTCCTTTAATACAGTGTCTGAGCCCGAGACTCTAACCTCACAACTTTAACACAGTGTCTGAGCCACACACTCTAACCTCACACCTTCAATACAGTGTCTGAGCCCCAGTCTCTAACCTCACACCTTTAATACAGTGTCTGAGCTCCAGACTCCAACCTCACACCTTTAATACAGTGTCTGAGCCCCAGACTCTAACCTCACACCTTTAATACAGTGTCTGAGCCCCACACTCTAACCTCACACCTTGAATACAGTGTCTGAGCTCCAGTCTCTAACCTCACACCTTTAATACAGTGTCTGACTTCCAGACTCTATCCTCACACCTTTAATACAGTGTCTGAGCCCCAGACTGTAACCTCAGACCTTTAATACAGTGTCTGAGCCTCAGTCTCCAACCTCACACCTTTAATACAGTGTCTGAGCTCCAGACTCTAACCTCACACCTTTAATACAGTGTCTGAGCTCCAGACTCTAACCGAACACCTTTAAATCAGTGTCTGAGCTCCAGACTCTAACCTCACACCTTTAATACAGTGTCTGAGCCCCAGTCTCCAACCTCACACCTTTAATACAGTGTCTGAGTCCCAGACTCTAACCTCACACCTTAAATACAGTGTCTGAGCTCCAGACTCTAACCTCACACCTTTAATACAGTGTCTGAGGTCCAGGCTCTAACCTAACACCTTTAATACAGTGTCTGAGCCCAAGACTCCAACCTCACACCTTTAATACAGTGACGGAGCTCCAGACTCCAACCTCACACCTTTAATACAGTGTCTGAGCCCCAGACTCTAACCTCACACCTTTAATACAGTGTCTGAGGCCCAGACTCTAACCTCACACCTTTAATTCAGTGTCTGAGCCCAAGACTCTCACCTCACACATTTAATACAGTGTCTGAGCCCCAGTCTCCAGCCTCACACCTTTAATACAGTGTCTGAGTCCCAGACTCTAACCTCACACCTTAAATACAGTGTCTGAGCTCCAGACTCTAACCTCACACCTTTAATACAGTGTCTGAGCTCCAGACTCTAACCTCACACCTTTAACACAGTGTCTGAGCCACAGACTCTAACCTCACACCTTCAATACAGTGTCTGAGCCCCAGACTCCAACCTCACACCTTTAATACAGTGTCTGAGCCCCAGACTCTAACCTCACACCTTTAATACAGTGTCTCAGCCCCAGACTCTAACCTCACACCTTTAATACAGTGTCGGTGCCCCAGACTCCAACCTCACACCTTTAATACAGTGTCTGAGACCGAGACTCTAACCTCACACCTTTAATAGAGTGTCTGAGCCCCAGACTCTAACCTCACACCTTTAATACAGTGTCTGAGCCCCAGACTCTAACCTCACACCTTTAATACAGTGTCTGAGCCCCAGACTCTAACCTCAAACCTTTAATACAGTGTCTGATCCCCAGACTCTAACCACACACCTTTAATACAGTGTCTGAGCTCCAGACTCCAACCTCACACCTTTAATACAGTGTCTGAGCCCCAGACTCTAACCACACACCTTTAATACAGTGTCTGAGCTCCAGACTCCAACCTCACACCTTTAATACAGTGTCTGAGTCCCAGACTCTAACCTCACACCTTTAATACAGTGTCTGAGTCCCAGACTCTAACCTCACACCTTTAATACAGTGTCTAAGACCCAGACTCCAACCTCACACCTTTAATACAGTGTCTGAGCTCCAGTCTCTAACCTCACACCTTTAATACAGTGTCTGAGCTCCAGACTCGAACCTCACACCTTTAATCCAGTGTCTGAGCCCCAAAGTCTAACCTCACACCTTTAATACAGTGCCTGAGCTCCAGACTCTAACCTCACATCTTTAATACAGTGTCTGAGCCCCAGACTCTAACCTCACACCATTAATACAGTGTTTGAGCCCCGGACTCTAACCTCAAACCTTTAATACAGTGTCTGAGCCCCAGACTCTCACCTCACACCTTTAATACAGTGTCTGAGCTCCAGACTCTAACCTCACACCTTTACTACAGTGTCTGAGCCCAAGACTCTAACCTCACACCTTTAATACAGTGTCTGAGCTCCAGACTCTAACCTCACACCTTTACTACAGTGTCTGAGCCCCAGACTCTAACCTAACACCTTTAATACAGTGTCTGAGCCCAAGACTCTAACCACACACCTTTAATACAGTGTCTGTGCCCCAGACTCTAACCTCACACCTTTAATACAGTGTCTGAGCCCCAGACTCTAACCTAACACCTTTAATACAGTGTCTGAGCTCCAGACTCTAACCTCACACCTTTAATACAGTGTCTGTGCCCCAGACTCTAACCTCACACCTTTAATACAGTGTCTGAACCCCAGACTCTAACCTCACACCTTTACTACAGTGTCTGAGCCCAAGACTCTAACCTCACACCTTTACTACAGTGTCTGAGCCCAAGACTCTAACCTCACACATTCAATACAGTGTCTGAACCCCAGACTCTAACTTCACACCTTTACTACAATGTCTGAGCCCAAGACTGTCACCTCACACCTTTAATACAGTGTCTGAGCCCCAGACTCTAACCTCACACCTTTAATACAATGTCTGAGCCCCAGAATCTAACCTCACAACTTTAATACAGTGTCTGAGCCCCAGTCTCTAACCTCACACCTTTAATACAGTGTCTGAGCCCCAGACTCTAACCTCACACCTTTAATACAGTGTCTGAGCCCAAGACTCTCGCCTCACACCTTTAACACAGTGTCTGAGCCACAGACTCTAACCTCACACCTTCAATACAGTGTCTGAGCCACAGACTCTAACCTCACACCTTTACTACAGTGTCTGAGCCCCAGACTCTAACCTCACACCTTTAATACAGTGTCTGAGCCCCAGACTCTAACCTCACACCTTTAATACAGTGTCTGAGCCCCAGACTCTAACCTCACACCTTTAATACAGTGTCTGAGCCCCAGACTCTAACCTCACACCTTTAACACAGTGTCTGAGCCACAGACTCTAACCTCACACCTTTAATACAGTGTCTCAGCCCCAGACTCTAACCTCACACCTTTAATACAGTGTCGGTGCCCCAGACTCCAACCTCACACCTTTAATACAGTGTCTGAGACCGAGACTCTAACCTCACACCTTTAATAGAGTGTCTGAGCCCCAGACTCTAACCTCACACCTTTAATACAGTGTCTGAGCCCCAGACTCTAACCTCACACCTTTAATACAGTGTCTGAGCCCCAGACTCTAACCTCAAACCTTTAATACAGTGTCTGATCCCCAGACTCTAACCACACACCTTTAATACAGTGTCTGAGCTCCAGACTCCAACCTCACACCTTTAATACAGTGTCTGAGCCCCAGACTCTAACCACACACCTTTAATACAGTGTCTGAGCTCCAGACTCCAACCTCACACCTTTAATACAGTGTCTGAGTCCCAGACTCTAACCTCACACCTTTAATACAGTGTCTGAGTCCCAGACTCTAACCTCACACCTTTAATACAGTGTCTAAGACCCAGACTCCAACCTCATACCTTTAATACAGTGTCTGAGCTCCAGTCTCTAACCTCACACCTTTAATACAGTGTCTGAGCTCCAGACTCGAACCTCACACCTTTAATCCAGTGTCTGAGCCCCAAAGTCTAACCTCACACCTTTAATACAGTGTCTGAGCTCCAGACTCTAACCTCACATCTTTAATACAGTGTCTGAGCCCCAGACTCTAACCTCACACCATTAATACAGTGTTTGAGCCCCGGACTCTAACCTCAAACCTTTAATACAGTGTCTGAGCCCCAGACTCTCACCTCACACCTTTAATACAGTGTCTGAGCTCCAGACTCTAACCTCACACCTTTACTACAGTGTCTGAGCCCAAGACTCTAACCTCACACCTTTAATACAGTGTCTGAGCTCCAGACTCTAACCTCACACCTTTACTACAGTGTCTGAGCCCCAGACTCTAACCTAACACCTTTAATACAGTGTCTGAACCCAAGACTCTAACCACACACCTTTAATACAGTGTCTGTGCCCCAGACTCTAACCTCACACCTTTACTACAGTGTCTGAGCCCCAGACTCTAACCTAACACCTTTAATACAGTGTCTGAGCTCCAGACTCTAACCTCACACCTTTAATACAGTGTCTGTGCCCCAGACTCTAACCTCACACCTTTAATACAGTGTCTGAACCCCAGACTCTAACCTCACACCTTTACTACAGTGTCTGAGCCCAAGACTCTAACCTCACACCTTTACTACAGTGTCTGAGCCCAAGACTCTAACCTCACACATTCAATACAGTGTCTGAACCCCAGACTCTAACTTCACACCTTTACTACAATGTCTGAGCCCAAGACTGTCACCTCACACCTTTAATACAGTGTCTGAGCCCCAGACTCTAACCTCACACCTTTAATACAATGTCTGAGCCCCAGAATCTAACCTCACAACTTTAATACAGTGTCTGAGCCCCAGTCTCTAACCTCACACCTTTAATACAGTGTCTGAGCCCCAGACTCTAACCTCACACCTTTAATACAGTGTCTGAGCCCAAGACTCTCGCCTCACACCTTTAACACAGTGTCTGAGCCACAGACTCTAACCTCACACCTTCAATACAGTGTCTGAGCCCCAGACTCTAACCTCACACCTTTACTACAGTGTCTGAGCCCCAGACTCTAACCTCACACCTTTAATACAGTGTCTGAGCCCCAGACTCTAACCTCACACCTTTAATACAGTGTCTGAGCCCCAGACTCTAACCTCACACCTTTAATACAGTGTCTGAGCCCCAGACTCTAACCTCACACCTTTAACACAGTGTCTGAGCCACAGACTCTAACCTCACACCTTCAATACAGTGTCTGAACCCCAGACTCTAACCTCACACCTTTAATACAGTGTCTGAGCACCAGACTCTAACCTCACACCTTTAATACAGTGTCTGAGCCCCAGATTCTAACCTCACACCTTTAATACAGTGTCTGAGCACCAGAATCTAACCTCACACCTTTAATACAGTGTCTGAGCCCCAGACTCTAACCTCACACCTTTAATACAGTGTCTGAGCACCAGACTCTAACCTCACACCTTTAATACAGTGTCTGAGCCCCAGACTCTAACCTCAAACCTTTAATACAGTGTCTGAGCTCCAGACTCCAACCTCACACCTTTAATACAGTCTCTGAGCTCCAGACTCCAACCTCACACCTTTAATACAGTCTCTGAGCACCAGACTCTAACCTCACACCTTTAATACAGTGTCTGAGCCACAGACTCTAACCTCAAACCTTTAATACAGTGTCTGAGCCCCAGACTCTAACCTCACACCTTTAATACAGTGTCTGAGCACCAGACTCTAACCTCACACCTTTAATACACTGTCTGAGCTCCAGACTCTAACCTCACACCTTTAATACAGTGTCTGAGCCCCAGACTCTAACCTCACACCTTTAATACAGTGTCTGAGCCCCAGACTCTAACCTCACACCTTTAATACAGTGTCTGAGCTCCAGTCTCTAACCTCACACCTTTAATACAGTGTCTGAGCTTCAGACTCGAACCTCACACCTTTAATACAGTGTCTGAGCTCCAGACTCTAACCTAACACCTTTAATACAGTGTCTGACCTCCAGACTCTAACCTCACACCTTTACTACAGTGTCTGAGCCCCAGTCTCCAACCTCACACCTTTAATACAGTGTCTGAGTCCCAGACTCTAACCTCACACCTTAAATACAGTGTCTGAGCTCCAGACTCTAACCTCACACCTTTAATACAGTGTCTGAGCTCCAGGCTCAAACCTAACACCTTTAATACAGTGTCTGAGCTCCAGACTCCAACCTCACAGCTTTGTTACAGTGACGGAGCTCCAGACTCCAACCTCACACCTTTAATACAGTGTCTGAGCCCCAGACTCTAACCTCACACCTTTAATACAGTGTCTGAGCCCCAGACTCTAACCTCACACCTTTATTACAGTGTCTGAGCCCAAGACTCTCACCTCACACCTTTAATACAGTGTCTGAGTCCCAGACTCTAACCTCACACCTTAAATACAGTGTCTGAGCTCCAGACTCTAACCTCACACCTTAAATACAGTGTCTGAGCTCCAGACTCCAACCTCACAGCTTTGTTACAGTGACGGAGCTCCAGACTCTAACCTCACACCTTTAATACAGTGTCTGAGCCCCAGACTCTAACCTCACATCTTTAATACAGTGTCTGAGTCCCAGACTCTAACCTCACACCTTAAATACAGTGTCTGAGCCATAGACTCTAACCTCACACCTTTAATACAGTGTCTGAGCCCCAGATTCTAACCTCACACCTTTAATACAGTGTCTGAGCACCAGACTCTAACCTCACACCTTTAATACAGTGTCTGAGCTCCAGACGCTAACCTCACACCTTTAACACAGTGTCTGAGCCACAGACTCTAACCTCACACCTTCAATACAGTGTCTGAACCCCAGACTCTAACCTCACACCTTTAATACAGTGTCTGAGCACCAGACTCTAACCTCACACCTTCAATACAGTGTCTGAACCCCAGACTCTAAACTCACACCTTTAATACAGTGTCTGAGCACCAGACTCTAACCTCACACCTTTAATACAGTGTCTGAGCCCCAGATTCTAACCTCACACCTTAAATACAGTGTCTGAGCCCCAGACTCTAACCTCACACCTTTAATACAGTGTCTGAGCCCCAGACTCTCACCTCAAACCTTTAATACAGTGTCTGCGCCCCAGACTCTAACCTCACACCTTTAATACAGTGTCTGAGCCCCAGACTCTAACCTCACACCTTTAATACAGTCTCTGAGCTCCAGACTCCAACCTCACACCTTTAATACAGTGTCTGAGCTCCAGACTCTAACCTCACACCTTTAATACAGTGTCTGAGCCCCACACTCTAACCTCACACCTTTAATACAGTGTCTGAGCCCCAGACTCTAACCTCACACCTTTAATACAGTGTCTGAGCCCCAGACTCTAACCTCACACCTTTAATACAGTGTCTGAGCCCAAGACTCTCACCTCACACCTTTAATACAGTGTCTGAGTCCCAGACTCGAACCTCACACCTTTAATCCAGTGTCTGAGCTCCAGACTCTAACCTCACACCTTTAATACAGTGTCTGAGCTCCAGACTCTAACCTCACACCTTTAACACAGTGTCTGAGCCACAGACTCTAACCTCACACCTTCAATACAGTGTCTGAACCCCAGACTCTAACCTCACACCTTTAATACAGTGTCTGAGCACCAGACTCTAACCTCACACCTTTAATACAGTGTCTGAGCCCCAGACTCTAACCTCACATCTTTAATACAGTGTCTGAGTCCCAGACTCTAACCTCACACCTTAAATACAGTGTCTGAGCCCCAGACTCTAACCTCACACCTTTAATACAGTGTCTGAGCCCCAGATTCTAACCTCACACCTTTAATACAGTGTCTGAGCACCAGACTCTAACCTCACACCTTTAATACAGTGTCTGAGCTCCAGACTCTAACCTCACACCTTTAACACAGTGTCTGAGCCACAGACTCTAACCTCACACCTTCAATACAGTGTCTGAACCCCAGACTCTAACCTCACACCTTTAATACAGTGTCTGAGCACCAGACTCTAACCTCACACCTTCAATACAGTGTCTGAACCCCAGACTCTAACCTCACACCTTTAATACAGTGTCTGAGCACCAGACTCTAACCTCACACCTTTAATACAGTGTCTGAGCCCCAGATTCTAACCTCACACCTTCAATACAGTGTCTGAGCCCCAGACTCTAACCTCACACCTTTAATACAGTGTCTGAGCCCCAGACTCTAACCTCAAACCTTTAATACAGTGTCTCAGCCCCAGAATCTAACCTCACACCTTTAATACAGTGTCTGAGCCCCAGACTCTAACCTCACACCTTTAATACAGTCTCTGAGCTCCAGACTCCAACCTCACACCTTTAATACAGTGTCTGAGCTCCAGACTCTAACCTCACACCTTTAATACAGTGTCTGAGCCCCACACTCTAACCTCACACCTTTAATACAGTGTCTGAGCCCCAGACTCTAACCTCACACCTTTACTACAGTGTCTGAGCCCCAGACTCTAACCTCACACCTTTAATACAGTGTCTGAGACCCAGACTCTAACCTCACACCTTTAATACAGTGTCTGAGCCCGAGACTCTAACCTCACAACTTTAACACAGTGTCTGAGCCACACACTCTAACCTCACACATTTAATACAGTGTCTGAGCCCCAGACTCTAACCTCACACCTTTACTACAGTGTCTGAGCCCCAGACTCTAACCTCAAACCTTTAATACAGTGTCTGAGCTCCAGACTCCAACCTCACACCTTTAATACAGTCTCTGAGCTCCAGACTCCAACCTCACACCTTTAATACAGTCTCTGAGCACCAGACTCTAACCTCACACCTTTAATACAGTGTCTGAGCCACAGACTCTAACCTCAAACCTTTAATACAGTGTCTGAGCCCCAGACTCTAACCTCACACCTTTAATACAGTGTCTGAGCACCAGACTCTAACCTCACACCTTTAATACAGTGTCTGAGCTCCAGACTCTAACCTCACACCTTTAATACAGTGTCTGAGCCCCAGACTCTAACCTCACACCTTTAATACAGTGTCTGAGCCCCACACTCTAACCTCACACCTTTAATACAGTGTCTGAGCTCCAGTCTCTAACCTCACACCTTTAATACAGTGTCTGAGCTTCAGACTCGAACCTCACACCTTTAATACAGTGTCTGAGCTCCAGACTCTAACCTAACACCTTTAATACAGTGTCTGACCTCCAGACTCTAACCTCACACCTTTACTACAGTGTCTGAGCCCCAGTCTCCAACCTCACACCTTTAATACAGTGTCTGAGTCCCAGACTCTAACCTCACACCTTAAATACAGTGTCTGAGCTCCAGACTCTAACCTCACACCTTTAATACAGTGTCTGAGCTCCAGGCTCAAACCTAACACCTTTAATACAGTGTTTGAGCTCCAGACTCCAACCTCACAGCTTTGTTACAGTGACGGAGCTCCAGACTCCAACCTCACACCTTTAATACAGTGTCTGAGCCCCAGACTCTAACCTCACACCTTTAATACAGTGTCTGAGCCCCAGACTCTAACCTCACACCTTTAATACAGTGTCTGAGCCCAAGACTCTCACCTCACACCTTTAATACAGTGTCTGAGTCCCAGACTCTAACCTCACACCTTAAATACAGTGTCTGAGCTCCAGACTCTAACCTCACACCTTTAATACAGTGTCTGAGCTCCAGACTCTAACCTCACACCTTTAACACAGTGTCTGAGCCACAGACTCTAACCTCACACCTTCAATACAGTGTCTGAACCCCAGACTCTAACCTCACACCTTTAATACAGTGTCTGAGCACCAGACTCTAACCTCACACCTTTAATACAGTGTCTGAGCCCCAGACTCTAACCTCACATCTTTAATACAGTGTCTGAGTCCCAGACTCTAACCTCACACCTTAAATACAGTGTCTGAGCCATAGACTCTAACCTCACACCTTTAATACAGTGTCTGAGCCCCAGATTCTAACCTCACACCTTTAATACAGTGTCTGAGCACCAGACTCTAACCTCACACCTTTAATACAGTGTCTGAGCTCCAGACTCTAACCTCACACCTTTAACACAGTGTCTGAGCCACAGACTCTAACCTCACACCTTCAATACAGTGTCTGAACCCCAGACTCTAACCTCACACCTTTAATACAGTGTCTGAGCACCAGACTCTAACCTCACACCTTCAATACAGTGTCTGAACCCCAGACTCTAAACTCACACCTTTAATACAGTGTCTGAGCACCAGACTCTAACCTCACACCTTTAATACAGTGTCTGAGCCCCAGATTCTAACCTCACACCTTAAATACAGTGTCTGAGCCCCAGACTCTAACCTCACACCTTTAATACAGTGTCTGAGCCCCAGACTCTAACCTCAAACCTTTAATACAGTGTCTGCGCCCCAGACTCTAACCTCACACCTTTAATACAGTGTCTGAGCCCCAGACTCTAACCTCACACCTTTAATACAGTCTCTGAGCTCCAGACTCCAACCTCACACCTTTAATACAGTGTCTGAGCTCCAGACTCTAACCTCACACCTTTAATACAGTGTCTGAGCCCCACACTCTAACCTCACACCTTTAATACAGTGTCTGAGCCCCAGACTCTAACCTCACACCTTTAATACAGTGTCTGAGCCCCAGACTCTAACCTCACACCTTTAATACAGTGTCTGAGCCCAAGACGCTCACCTCACACCTTTAATACAGTGTCTGAGTCCCAAACTCGAACCTCACACCTTTAATCCAGTGTCTGAGCTCCAGACTCTAACCTCACACCTTTAATACAGTGTCTGAGCTCCAGACTCTAACCTCACACCTTTAACACAGTGTCTGAGCCACAGACTCTAACCTCACACCTTCAATACAGTGTCTGAACCCCAGACTCTAACCTCACACCTTTAATACAGTGTCTGAGCACCAGACTCTAACCTCACACCTTTAATACAGTGTCTGAGCCCAAGACTCTAACCACACACCTTTAATACAGTGTCTGTGCGCCAGACTCTAACCTCACACCTTTAATACAGTGTCTGAGCCCCAGACTCTAACCTCACACCTTTAATACAGTGTCTGTGCCCCAGACTCTAACCTCACACCTTTAATACAGTGTCTGAACCCCAGACTCTAACCTCACACCTTTACTACAGTGTCTGAGCCCACGACTCTAACCTCACACCTTTACTACAGTGTCTGAGCCCAAGACTCTAACCTCACACCTTCAATACAGTGTCTGAACCCCAGACTCTAACTTCACACCTTTACTACAATGTCTGAGCCCAAGACTGTCACCTCACACCTTTAATACAGTGTCTGAGCCCCAGACTCTAACCTCACACCTTTAATACAATGTCTGAGCCCCAGAATCTAACCTCACAACTTTAATACAGTGTCTGAGCCCCAGTCTCTAACCTCACACCTTTAATACAGTGTCTGAGCCCCAGACTCTAACCTCACACCTTTAATACAGTGTCTGAGCCCAAGACTCTCGCCTCACACCTTTAACACAGTGTCTGAGCCACACACTCTAACCTCACACCTTCAATACAGTGTCTGAGCCCCAGACTCTAACCTCACACCTTTAATACAGTGTCTGAGCCCCAGACTCTAACCTCACACCTTTAATAGAGTGTCTGAGCCCCAGACTCTAACCTCACACCTTTAACACAGTGTCTGAGCTACAGACTCTAACCTCACACCTTCAATACAGTGTCTGAACCCCAGACTCTAACCTCACACCTCTAATACAGTGTCTGAGCCCCACACTCTAACCTCACACCTTTAATACAGTGTCTGAGCTCCAGTCTCTAACCTCACACCTTTAATACAGTGTCTGAGCTTCAGACTCTAACCTCACACCTTTAATACAGTGTCTGAGCCCCAGACTCTAACCTCACACCTTTAACACAGTGTCTGAGCACCAGACTCTAACCTCACACCTTTAATACAGTGTCTGAGCCCCAGACTCTAACCTCAAACCTTTAATACAGTGTCTGAGCTCCAGACTCCAACCTCACACCTTTAATACAGTCTCTGAGCTCCAGACTCCAACCTCACACCTTTAATACAGTCTCTGAGCACCAGACTCTAACCTCACACCTTTAATACAGTGTCTGAGCCACAGACTCTAACCTCAAACCTTTAATACAGTGTCTGAGCCCCAGGCTCTAACCTCACACCTTTAATACAGTGTCTGAGCACCAGACTCTAACCTCACACCTTTAATACAGTGTCTGAGCTCCAGACTCTAACCTCACACCTTTAATACAGTGTCTGAGCCCCAGACTCTAACCTCACACCTTTAATACAGTGTCTGAGCTCCAGTCTCTAACCTCACACCTTTCATACAGTGTCTGAGCTTCAGACTCTAACCTCACACCTTTAATACAGTGTCTGAGCTCCAGACTCTAACCTAACACCTTTAATACAGTGTCTGACCTCCAGACTCTAACCTCACACCTTTACTACAGTGTCTGAGCCCCAGTCTCCAACCTCACACCTTTAATACAGTGTCTGAGTCCCAGACTCTAACCTCACACCTTAAATACAGTGTCTGAGCTCCAGACTCTAACCTCACACCTTTAATACAGTGTCTGAGCTCCAGGCTCAAACCTAACACCTTTAATACAGTGTCTGAGCCCATGACTCCAACCTCACACCTTTGTTACAGTGACGGAGCTCCAGAGTCCAACCTCACACCTTTAATACAGTGTCTGAGCCCCAGACTCTAACCTCACACCTTTAATACAGTGTCTGAGCCCCAGACTCTAACCTCACACCTTTAATACAGTGTCTGAGCCCAAGACTCTCTCCTCACACCTTTAATACAGTGTCTGAGTCCCAGACTCTAACCTCACACCTTAAATACAGTGTCTGAGCTCCAGACTCTAACCTCACACCTTTAATACAGTGTCTGAGCTCCAGACTCTAACCTCACACCTTTAACACAGTGTCTGAGCCACAGACTCTAACCTCACACCTTCAATACAGTGTCTGAACCCCAGACTCTAACCTCACACCTTTAATACAGTGTCTGAGCACCAGACTCTAACCTCACACCTTTAATACAGTGTCTGAGCCCCAGACTCTAACCTCACATCTTTAATACAGTGTATGAGTCCCAGACTCTAACCTCACACCTTAAATACAGTGTCTGAGCCACAGACTCTAATCTCACACCTTTAATACAGTGTCTGAGCCCCAGATTCTAACCTCACACCTTTAATACAGTGTCTGAGCACCAGACTCTAACCTCACACCTTTAATACAGTGTCTGAGCTCCAGACTCTAACCTCACACCTTTAACACAGTGTCTGAGCCACAGACTCTAACCTCACACCTTCAATACAGTGTCTGAACCCCAGACTCTAACCTCACACCTTTAATACAGTGTCTGAGCACCAGACTCTAACCTCACACCTTCAATACAGTGTCTGAACCCCAGACTCTAACCTCACACCTTTAATACAGTGTCTGAGCACCAGACTCTAACCTCACACCTTTAATACAGTGTCTGAGCCCCAGATTCTAACCTCACACCTTCAATACAGTGTCTGAGCCCCAGACTCTAACCTCACACCTTTAATACAGTGTCTGAGCCCCAGACTCTAACCTCAAACCTTTAATACAGTGTCTGCGCCCCAGACTCTAACCTCACACCTTTAATACAGTGTCTGAGCCCCAGACTCTAACCTCACACCTTTAATACAGTCTCTGAGCTCCAGACTCCAACCTCACACCTTTAATACAGTGTCTGAGCTCCAGACTCTAACCTCACACCTTTAATACAGTGTCTGAGCCCCACACTCTAACCTCACACCTTTAATACAGTGTCTGAGCCCAAGACTCTCACCTCACACCTTTAATACAGTGTCTGAGCCCCAGACTCTAACCTCACACCTTTAATACAGTGTCTGAGCCCAAGACTCTCACCTCACACCTTTAATACAGTGTCTGAGTCCCAGACTCTAACCTCACACCTTAAATACAGTGTCTGAGCTCCAGACTCTAACCTCACACCTTTAATACAGTGTCTGAGCTCCAGACTCTAACCTCACACCTTTAACACAGTGTCTGAGCCACAGACTCTAACCTCACACCTTCAATACAGTGTCTGAACCCCAGACTCTAACCTCACACCTTTAATACAGTGTCTGAGCACCAGACTCTAACCTCACACCTTTAATACAGTGTCTGAGCCCCAGACTCTAACCTCACATCTTTAATACAGTGTCTGAGTCCCAGACTCTAACCTCACACCTTAAATACAGTGTCTGAGCTCCAGACTCTAACCTCACACCTTTAATACAGTGTCTGAGCTCCAGACTCTAACCTCACACCTTTAACACAGTGTCTGAGCCACAGACTCTAACCTCACACCTTCAATACAGTGTCTGAACCCCAGACTCTAACCTCACACCTTTAATACAGTGTCTGAGCACCAGACTCTAACCTCACACCTTTAATACAGTGTCTGAGCCCCAGACTCTAACCTCACATCTTTAATACAGTGTATGAGTCCCAGACTCTAACCTCACACCTTAAATACAGTGTCTGAGCCACAGACTCTAACCTCACACCTTTAATACAGTGTCTGAGCCCCAGATTCTAACCTCACACCTTTAATACAGTGTCTGAGCACCAGACTCTAACCTCACACCTTTAATACAGTGTCTGAGCTCCAGACTCTAACCTCACACCTTTAACACAGTGTCTGAGCCACAGACTCTAACCTCACACCTTCAATACAGTGTCTGAACCCCAGACTCTAACCTCACACCTTTAATACAGTGTCTGAGCACCAGACTCTAACCTCACACCTTCAATACAGTGTCTGAACCCCAGACTCTAACCTCACACCTTTAATACAGTGTCTGAGCACCAGACTCTAACCTCACACCTTTAATACAGTGTCTGAGCCCCAGATTCTAACCTCACACCTTCAATACAGTGTCTGAGCCCCAGACTCTAACCTCACACCTTTAATACAGTGTCTGAGCCCCAGACTCTAACCTCAAACCTTTAATACAGTGTCTGCGCCCCAGACTCTAACCTCACACCTTTAATACAGTGTCTGAGCCCCAGACTCTAACCTCACACCTTTAATACAGTCTCTGAGCTCCAGACTCCAACCTCACACCTTTAATACAGTGTCTGAGCTCCAGACTCTAACCTCACACCTTCAATACAGTGTCTGAGCCCCACACTCTAACCTCACACCTTTAATACAGTGTCTGAGCCCCAGACTCTAACCTCACACCTTTAATACAGTGTCTGAGCCCCAGACTCTAACCTCACACCTTTAATACAGTGTCTGAGCCCAAGACTCTCACCTCACACCTTTAATACAGTGTCTGAGTCCCAGACTCTAACCTCACACCTTAAATACAGTGTCTGAGCTCCAGACTCTAACCTCACACCTTTAATACAGTGTCTGAGCTCCAGACTCTAACCTCACACCTTTAACACAGTGTCTGAGCCACAGACTCTAACCTCACACCTTCAATACAGTGTCTGAACCCCAGACTCTAACCTCACACCTTTAATACAGTGTCTGAGCACCAGACTCTAACCTCACACCTTTAATACAGTGTCTGAGCCCCAGACTCTAACTTCACATCTTTAATACAGTGTCTGAGTCCCAGACTCTAACCTCACACCTTAAATACAGTGTCTGAGCCCCAGATTCTAACCTCACACCTTTCATACAGTGTCTGAGCCCCAGATTCTAACCTCACACCTTTAATACAGTGTCTGAGCACCAGACTCTAACCTCACACCTTTAATACAGTGTCTGAGCTCCAGACTCTAACCTCACACCTTTAACACAGTGTCTGAGCCACAGAATCTAACCTCACACCTTCAATACAGTGTCTGAACCCCAGACTCTAACCTCACACCTTTAATACAGTGTCTGAGCACCAGACTCTAACCTCACACCTTCAATACAGTGTCTGAACCCCAGACTCTAACCTCACACCTTTAATACAGTGTCTGAGCACCAGACTCTAACCTCACACCTTTAATACAGTGTCTGAGCCCCAGATTCTAACCTCACACCTTCAATACAGTGTCTGAGCCCCAGACTCTAACCTCACACCTTTAATACAGTGTCTGAGCCCCAGACTCTAACCTCAAACCTTTAATACAGTGTCTGAGCCCCAGACTCTAACCTCACACCTTTAATACAGTGTCTGAGCCCCAGACTCTAACCTCACACCTTTAATACAGTCTCTGAGCTCCAGACTCCAACCTCACACCTTTAATACAGTGTCTGAGCTCCAGACTCTAACCTCACACCTTTAATACAGTGTCTGAGCCCCACACTCTAACCTCACACCTTTAATACAGTGTCTGAGCCCCAGACTCTAACCTCACACCTTTACTACAGTGTCTGAGCCCCAGACTCTAACCTCACACCTTTAATACAGTGTCTGAGACCCAGACTCTAACCTCACACCTTTAATACAGTGTCTGAGCCCGAGACTCTAACCTCACAACTTTAACACAGTGTCTGAGCCACACACTCTAACCTCACACCTTCAATACAGTGTCTGAGCCCCAGTCTCTAACCTCACACCTTTAATACAGTGTCTGAGCTCCAGACTCCAACCTCACACCTTTAATACAGTGTCTGAGCCCCAGACTCTAACCTCACACCTTTAATACAGTGTCTGAGCCCCACACTCTAACCTCACACCTTGAATACAGTGTCTGAGCTCCAGTCTCTAACCTCACACCTTTAATACAGTGTCTGACTTCCAGACTCTATCCTCACACCTTTAATACAGTGTCTGAGCACCAGACTCTAACCTCACACCTTTAATACAGTGTCTGAGCCTCAGTCTCCAACCTCACACCTTTAATACAGTGTCTGAGCTCCAGACTCTAACCTCACACCTTTAATACAGTGTCTGAGCTCCAGACTCTAACCGAACACCTTTAAATCAGTGTCTGAGCTCCAGACTCTAACCTCACACCTTTAATACAGTGTCTGAGCCCCAGTCTCCAACCTCACACCTTTAATACAGTGTCTCAGTCCCAGACTCTAACCTCACACCTTTAATACAGTGTCTGAGGCCCAGACTCTAACCTCACACCTTTAATACAGTGTCTGAGCCCAAGACTCTCACCTCACACATTTAATACAGTGTCTGAGCCCCAGTCTCCAGCCTCACACCTTTAATACAGTGTCTGAGTCCCAGACTCTAACCTCACACCTTAAATACAGTGTCTGAGCTCCAGACTCTAACCTCACACCTTTAATACAGTGTCTGAGCTCCAGACTCTAACCTCACACCTTTAACACAGTGTCTGAGCCACAGACTCTAACCTCACACCTTTAATACAGTGTCTGAGCTCCAGACTCTAACCTCACACCTTTAATACAGTGTCTGAGTCCCAGACTCTAACCTCACACCTTAAATACAGTGTCTGAGCTCCAGACTCTAACCTCACACCTTTAATACAGTGTCTGAGCTCCAGACTCTAACCTCACATCTTTAATACAGTGTCTGAGCCCCAGACTCTAACCTCACACCATTAATACAGTGTTTGAGCCCCGGACTCTAACCTCACACCTTTAATACAGTGTCTGAGCCCCAGACTCTAACCTCACACCTTTAATACAGTGTCTGAGCTCCAGACTCTAACCTCACACCTTTACTACAGTGTCTGAGCCCAAGACTCTAACCTCACACCTTTAATACAGTGTCTGAGCTCCAGACTCTAACCTCACACCTTTAATACAGTGTCTGAGCCCCAGACTCTAACCTCACATCTTTAATACAGTGTCTGAGTCCCAGACTCTAACCTCACACCTTAAATACAGTGTCTGAGCCCCAGACTCTAACCTCACACCTTTAATACAGTGTCTGAGCCCCAGATTCTAACCTCACACCTTTAATACAGTGTCTGAGCACCAGACTCTAACCTCACACCTTTAATACAGTGTCTGAGCTCCAGACTCTAACCTCACACCTTTAACACAGTGTCTGAGCCACAGACTCTAACCTCACACCTTCAATACAGTGTCTGAACCCCAGACTCTAACCTCACACCTTTAATACAGTGTCTGAGCACCAGACTCTAACCTCACACCTTCAATACAGTGTCTGAACCCCAGACTCTAACCTCACACCTTTAATACAGTGTCTGAGCACCAGACTCTAACCTCACACCTTTAATACAGTGTCTGAGCCCCAGATTCTAACCTCACACCTTCAATACAGTGTCTGAGCCCCAGACTCTAACCTCACACCTTTAATACAGTGTCTGAGCCCCAGACTCTAACCTCAAACCTTTAATACAGTGTCTCAGCCCCAGAATCTAACCTCACACCTTTAATACAGTGTCTGAGCCCCAGACTCTAACCTCACACCTTTAATACAGTCTCTGAGCTCCAGACTCCAACCTCACACCTTTAATACAGTGTCTGAGCTGCAGACTCTAACCTCACACCTTTAATACAGTGTCTGAGCCCCACACTCTAACCTCACACCTTTAATACAGTGTCTGAGCCCCAGACTCTAACCTCACACCTTTACTACAGTGTCTGAGCCCCAGACTCTAACCTCACACCTTTAATACAGTGTCTGAGACCCAGACTCTAACCTCACACCTTTAATGCAGTGTCTGAGCCCGAGACTCTAACCTCACAACTTTAACACAGTGTCTGAGCCACACACTCTAACCTCACACCTTCAATACAGTGTCTGAGCCCCAGTCTCTAACCTCACACCTTTAATACAGTGTCTGAGCTCCAGACTCCAACCTCACACCTTTAACACAGTGTCTGAGCCACAGACTCTAACCTCACACCTTCAATACAGTGTCTGAACCCCAGACTCTAACCTCACACCTTTAATACAGTGTCTGAGCACCAGACTCTAACCTCACACCTTCAATACAGTGTCTGAACCCCAGACTCTAACCTCACACCTTTAATACAGTGTCTGAGCACCAGACTCTAACCTCACACCTTTAATACAGTGTCTGAGCCCCAGATTCTAACCTCACACCTTCAATACAGTGTCTGAGCCCCAGACTCTAACCTCACACCTTTAATACAGTGTCTGAGCCCCAGACTCTAACCTCAAACCTTTAATACAGTGTCTGCGCCCCAGACTCTAACCTCACACCTTTAATACAGTGTCTGAGCCCCAGACTCTAACCTCACACCTTTAATACAGTCTCTGAGCTCCAGACTCCAACCTCACACCTTTAATACAGTGTCTGAGCTCCAGACTCTAACCTCACACCTTCAATACAGTGTCTGAGCCCCACACTCTAACCTCACACCTTTAATACAGTGTCTGAGCCCCAGACTCTAACCTCACACCTTTAATACAGTGTCTGAGCCCCAGACTCTAACCTCACACCTTTAATACAGTGTCTGAGCCCAAGACTCTAACCTCACACCTTTAATACAGTGTCTGAGTCCCAGACTCTAACCTCACACCTTAAATACAGTGTCTGAGCTCCAGACTCTAACCTCACACCTTTAATACAGTGTCTGAGCTCCAGACTCTAACCTCACACCTTTAACACAGTGTCTGAGCCACAGACTCTAACCTCACACCTTCAATACAGTGTCTGAACCCCAGACTCTAACCTCACACCTTTAATACAGTGTCTGAGCACCAGACTCTAACCTCACACCTTTAATACAGTGTCTGAGCCCCAGACTCTAACTTCACATCTTTAATACAGTGTCTGAGTCCCAGACTCTAACCTCACACCTTAAATACAGTGTCTGAGCCCCAGATTCTAACCTCACACCTTTCATACAGTGTCTGAGCCCCAGATTCTAACCTCACACCTTTAATACAGTGTCTGAGCACCAGACTCTAACCTCACACCTTTAATACAGTGTCTGAGCTCCAGACTCTAACCTCACACCTTTAACACAGTGTCTGAGCCACAGACTCTAACCTCACACCTTCAATACAGTGTCTGAACCCCAGACTCTAACCTCACACCTTTAATACAGTGTCTGAGCACCAGACTCTAACCTCACACCTTCAATACAGTGTCTGAACCCCAGACTCTAACCTCACACCTTTAATACAGTGTCTGAGCACCAGACTCTAACCTCACACCTTTAATACAGTGTCTGAGCCCCAGATTCTAACCTCACACCTTCAATACAGTGTCTGAGCCCCAGACTCTAACCTCACACCTTTAATACAGTGTCTGAGCCCCAGACTCTAACCTCAAACCTTTAATACAGTGTCTGAGCCCCAGACTCTAACCTCACACCTTTAATACAGTGTCTGAGCCCCAGACTCTAACCTCACACCTTTAATACAGTCTCTGAGCTCCAGACTCCAACCTCACACCTTTAATACAGTGTCTGAGCTCCAGACTCTAACCTCACACCTTTAATACAGTGTCTGAGCCCCACACTCTAACCTCACACCTTTAATACAGTGTCTGAGCCCCAGACTCTAACCTCACACCTTTACTACAGTGTCTGAGCCCCAGACTCTAACCTCACACCTTTAATACAGTGTCTGAGACCCAGACTCTAACCTCACACCTTTAATACAGTGTCTGAGCCCGAGACTCTAACCTCACAACTTTAACACAGTGTCTGAGCCACACACTCTAACCTCACACCTTCAATACAGTGTCTGAGCCCCAGTCTCTAACCTCACACCTTTAATACAGTGTCTGAGCTCCAGACTCCAACCTCACACCTTTAATACAGTGTCTGAGCCCCAGACTCTAACCTCACACCTTTAATACAGTGTCTGAGCCCCACACTCTAACCTCACACCTTGAATACAGTGTCTGAGCTCCAGTCTCTAACCTCACACCTTTAATACAGTGTCTGACTTCCAGACTCTATCCTCACACCTTTAATACAGTGTCTGAGCCCCAGACTGTAACCTCAGACCTTTAATACAGTGTCTGAGCCTCAGTCTCCAACCTCACACCTTTAATACAGTGTCTGAGCTCCAGACTCTAACCTCACACCTTTAATACAGTGTCTGAGCTCCAGACTCTAACCGAACACCTTTAAATCAGTGTCTGAGCTCCAGACTCTAACCTCACACCTTTAATACAGTGTCTGAGCCCCAGTCTCCAACCTCACACCTTTAATACAGTGTCTCAGTCCCAGACTCTAACCTCACACCTTTAATACAGTGTCTGAGGCCCAGACTCTAACCTCACACCTTTAATACAGTGTCTGAGCCCAAGACTCTCACCTCACACATTTAATACAGTGTCTGAGCCCCAGTCTCCAGCCTCACACCTTTAATACAGTGTCTGAGTCCCAGACTCTAACCTCACACCTTAAATACAGTGTCTGAGCTCCAGACTCTAACCTCACACCTTTAATACAGTGTCTGAGCTCCAGACTCTAACCTCACACCTTTAACACAGTGTCTGAGCCACAGACTCTAACCTCACACCTTTAATACAGTGTCTGAGCTCCAGACTCTAACCTCACACCTTTAATACAGTGTCTGAGTCCCAGACTCTAACCTCACACCTTAAATACAGTGTCTGAGCTCCAGACTCTAACCTCACACCTTTAATACAGTGTCTGAGCTCCAGACTCTAACCTCACATCTTTAATACAGTGTCTGAGCCCCAGACTCTAACCTCACACCATTAATACAGTGTTTGAGCCCCGGACTCTAACCTCACACCTTTAATACAGTGTCTGAGCCCCAGACTCTAACCTCACACCTTTAATACAGTGTCTGAGCTCCAGACTCTAACCTCACACCTTTACTACAGTGTCTGAGCCCAAGACTCTAACCTCACACCTTTAATACAGTGTCTGAGCTCCAGACTCTAACCTCACACCTTTAATACAGTGTCTGAGCCCCAGACTCTAACCTCACATCTTTAATACAGTGTCTGAGTCTCAGACTCTAACCTCACACCTTAAATACAGTGTCTGAGCCCCAGACTCTAACCTCACACCTTTAATACAGTGTCTGAGCCCCAGATTCTAACCTCACACCTTTAATACAGTGTCTGAGCACCAGACTCTAACCTCACACCTTTAATACAGTGTCTGAGCTCCAGACTCTAACCTCACACCTTTAACACAGTGTCTGAGCCACAGACTCTAACCTCACACCTTCAATACAGTGTCTGAACCCCAGACTCTAACCTCACACCTTTAATACAGTGTCTGAGCACCAGACTCTAACCTCACACCTTCAATACAGTGTCTGAACCCCAGACTCTAACCTCACACCTTTAATACAGTGTCTGAGCACCAGACTCTAACCTCACACCTTTAATACAGTGTCTGAGCCCCAGATTCTAACCTCACACCTTCAATACAGTGTCTGAGCCCCAGACTCTAACCTCACACCTTTAATACAGTGTCTGAGCCCCAGACTCTAACCTCAAACCTTTAATACAGTGTCTCAGCCCCAGAATCTAACCTCACACCTTTAATACAGTGTCTGAGCCCCAGACTCTAACCTCACACCTTTAATACAGTCTCTGAGCTCCAGACTCCAACCTCACACCTTTAATACAGTGTCTGAGCTCCAGACTCTAACCTCACACCTTTAATACAGTGTCTGAGCCCCACACTCTAACCTCACACCTTTAATACAGTGTCTGAGCCCCAGACTCTAACCTCACACCTTTACTACAGTGTCTGAGCCCCAGACTCTAACCTCACACCTTTAATACAGTGTCTGAGACCCAGACTCTAACCTCACACCTTTAATACAGTGTCTGAGCCCGAGACTCTAACCTCACAACTTTAACACAGTGTCTGAGCCACACACTCTAACCTCACACCTTCAATACAGTGTCTGAGCCCCAGTCTCTAACCTCACACCTTTAATACAGTGTCTGAGCTCCAGACTCCAACCTCACACCTTTAATACAGTGTCTGAGCCCCAGACTCTAACCTCACACCTTTAATACAGTGTCTGAGCCCCACACTCTAACCTCACACCTTGAATACAGTGTCTGAGTTCCTGTCTCTAACCTCACACCTTTAATACAGTGTCTGACTTCCAGACTCTATCCTCACACCTTTAATACAGTGTCTGAGCCCCAGACTGTAACCTCAGACCTTTAATACAGTGTCTGAGCCTCAGTCTCCAACCTCACACCTTTAATACAGTGTCTGAGCTCCAGACTCTAACCTCACACCTTTAATACAGTGTCTGAGCTCCAGACTCTAACCGAACACCTTTAAATCAGTGTCTGAGCTCCAGACTCTAACCTCACACCTTTACTACAGTGTCTGAGCCCCAGACTCTAACCTCACACCTTTAATACAGTGTCTGAGCCCAAGACTCTAACCACACACCTTTAATACAGTGTCTGTGCGCCAGACTCTAACCTCACACCTTTAATACAGTGTCTGAGCCCCAGACTCTAACCTCACACCTTTAATACAGTGTCTGTGCCCCAGACTCTAACCTCACACCTTTAATACAGTGTCTGAACCCCAGACTCTAACCTCACACCTTTACTACAGTGTCTGTGCCCAAGACTCTAACCTCACACCTTTACTACAGTGTCTGAGCCCAAGACTCTAACCTCACACCTTCAATACAGTGTCTGAACCCCAGACTCTAACTTCACACCTTTACTACAATGTCTGAGCCCAAGACTGTCACCTCACACCTTTAATACAGTGTCTGAGCCCCAGACTCTAACCTCACACCTTTAATACAATGTCTGAGCCCCAGAATCTAACCTCACAACTTTAATACAGTGTCTGAGCCCCAGTCTCTAACCTCACACCTTTAATACAGTGTCTGAGCCCCAGACTCTAACCTCACACCTTTAATACAGTGTCTGAGCCCAAGACTCTCGCCTCACACCTTTAACACAGTGTCTGAGCCACACACTCTAACCTCACACCTTCAATACAGTGTCTGAGCCCCAGACTCTAACCTCACACCTTTAATACAGTGTCTGAGCCCCAGACTCTAACCTCACACCTTTAATAGAGTGTCTGAGCCCCAGACTCTAACCTCACACCTTTAACACAGTGTCTGAGCTACAGACTCTAACCTCACACCTTCAATACAGTGTCTGAACCCCAGACTCTAACCTCACACCTCTAATACAGTGTCTGAGCCCCACACTCTAACCTCACACCTTTAATACAGTGTCTGAGCTCCAGTCTCTAACCTCACACCTTTAATACAGTGTCTGAGCTTCAGACTCTAACCTCACACCTTTAATACAGTGTCTGAGCCCCAGACTCTAACCTCACACCTTTAACACAGTGTCTGAGCACCAGACTCTAACCTCACACCTTTAATACAGTGTCTGAGCCCCAGACTCTAACCTCAAACCTTTAATACAGTGTCTGAGCTCCAGACTCCAACCTCACACCTTTAATACAGTCTCTGAGCTCCAGACTCCAACCTCACACCTTTAATACAGTCTCTGAGCACCAGACTCTAACCTCACACCTTTAATACAGTGTCTGAGCCACAGACTCTAACCTCAAACCTTTAATACAGTGTCTGAGCCCCAGACTCTAACCTCACACCTTTAATACAGTGTCTGAGCCCCAGACTCTAACCTCACACCTTTAATACAGTGTCTGAGCTCCAGACTCTAACCTCACACCTTTAATACAGTGTCTGAGCCCCAGACTCTAACCTCACACCTCTAATACAGTGTCTGAGCCCCACACTCTAACCTCACACCTTTAATACAGTGTCTGAGCTCCAGTCTCTAACCTCACACCTTTCATACAGTGTCTGAGCTTCAGACTCTAACCTCACACCTTTAATACAGTGTCTGAGCTCCAGACTCTAACCTAACACCTTTAATACAGTGTCTGACCTCCAGACTCTAACCTCACACCTTTACTACAGTGTCTGAGCCACAGTCTCCAACCTCACACCTTTAATACAGTGTCTGAGTCCCAGACTCTAACCTCACACCTTAAATACAGTGTCTGAGCTCCAGACTCTAACCTCACACCTTTAATACAGTGTCTGAGCTCCAGGCTCTAACCTCACACCTTTGTTACAGTGACGGAGCTCCAGAGTCCAACCTCACACCTTTAATACAGTGTCTGAGCCCCAGACTCTAACCTCACACCTTTAATACAGTGTCTGAGCCCCAGACTCTAACCTCACACCTTTAATACAGTGTCTGAGCCCAAGACTCTCTCCTCACACCTTTAATACAGTGTCTGAGCCACAGACTCTAACCTCACACCTTCAATACAGTGTCTGAACCCCAGACTCTAACCTCACACCTTTAATACAGTGTCTGAGCACCAGACTCTAACCTAACACCTTTAATACAGTGTCTGACCTCCAGACTCTAACCTCACACCTTTACTACAGTGTCTGAGCCACAGTCTCCAACCTCACACCTTTAATACAGTGTCTGAGTCCCAGACTCTAACCTCACACCTTAAATACAGTGTCTGAGCTCCAGACTCTAACCTCACACCTTTAATACAGTGTCTGAGCCCAAGACTCCAACCTCACACCTTTGTTACAGTGACGGAGCTCCAGAGTCCAACCTCACACCTTTAATACAGTGTCTGAGCCCCAGACTCTAACCTCACACCTTTAATACAGTGTCTGAGCCCCAGACTCTAACCTCACACCTTTAATACAGTGTCTGAGCCCAAGACTCTCTCCTCACACCTTTAATACAGTGTCTGAGCCACAGACTCTAACCTCACACCTTCAATACAGTGTCTGAACCCCAGACTCTAACCTCACACCTTTAATACAGTGTCTGAGCACCAGACTCTAACCTCACACCTTTAATACAGTGTCTGAGCCCCAGACTCTAACCTCACATCTTTAATACAGTGTATGAGTCCCAGACTCTAACCTCACACCTTAAATACAGTGTCTGAGCCACAGACTCTAACCTCACACCTTTAATACAGTGTCTGAGCCCCAGATTCTAACCTCACACCTTTAATACAGTGTCTGAGCACCAGACTCTAACCTCACACCTTTAATACAGTGTCTGAGCTCCAGACTCTAACCTCACACCTTTAACACAGTGTCTGAGCCACAGACTCTAACCTCACACCTTCAATACAGTGTCTGAACCCCAGACTCTAACCTCACACCTTTAATACAGTGTCTGAGCACCAGACTCTAACCTCACACCTTCAATACAGTGTCTGAACCCCAGACTCTAACCTCACACCTTTAATACAGTGTCTGAGCACCAGACTCTAACCTCACACCTTTAATACAGTGTCTGAGCCCCAGATTCTAACCTCACACCTTCAATACAGTGTCTGAGCCCCAGACTCTAACCTCACACCTTTAATACAGTGTCTGAGCCCCAGACTCTAACCTCACACCTTTAATACAGTGTCTGCGCCCCAGACTCTAACCTCACACCTTTAATACAGTGTCTGAGCCCCAGACTCTAACCTCACACCTTTAATACAGTCTCTGAGCTCCAGACTCCAACCTCACACCTTTAATACAGTGTCTGAGCTCCAGACTCTAACCTCACACCTTTAATACAGTGTCTGAGCCCCACACTCTAACCTCACACCTTTAATACAGTGTCTGAGCCCCAGACTCTAACCTCACACCTTTAATACAGTGTCTGAGCCCCAGACTCTAACCTCACACCTTTAATACAGTGTCTGAGCCCAAGACTCTCACCTCACACCTTTAATATAGTGTCTGAGTCCCAGACTCTAACCTCACACCTTAAATACAGTGTCTGAGCTCCAGACTCTAACCTCACACCTTTAATACAGTGTCTGAGCTCCAGACTCTAACCTCACACCTTTAACACAGTGTCTGAGCCACAGACTCTAACCTCACACCTTCAATACAGTGTCTGAACCCCAGACTCTAACCTCACACCTTTAATACAGTGTCTGAGCACCAGACTCTAACCTCACACCTTTAATACAGTGTCTGAGCCCCAGACTCTAACCTCACATCTTTAATACAGTGTCTGAGTCCCAGACTCTAACCTCACACCTTAAATACAGTGTCTGAGCTCCAGACTCTAACCTCACACCTTTAATACAGTGTCTGAGCTCCAGACTCTAACCTCACACCTTTAACACAGTGTCTGAGCCACAGACTCTAACCTCACACCTTCAATACAGTGTCTGAACCCCAGACTCTAACCTCACACCTTTAATACAGTGTCTGAGCACCAGACTCTAACCTCACACCTTTAATACAGTGTCTGAGCCCCAGACTCTAACCTCACATCTTTAATACAGTGTATGAGTCCCAGACTCTAACCTCACACCTTAAATACAGTGTCTGAGCCACAGACTCTAACCTCACACCTTTAATACAGTGTCTGAGCCCCAGATTCTAACCTCACACCTTTAATACAGTGTCTGAGCACCAGACTCTAACCTCACACCTTTAATACAGTGTCTGAGCTCCAGACTCTAACCTCACACCTTTAACACAGTGTCTGAGCCACAGACTCTAACCTCACACCTTCAATACAGTGTCTGAACCCCAGACTCTAACCTCACACCTTTAATACAGTGTCTGAGCACCAGACTCTAACCTCACACCTTCAATACAGTGTCTGAACCCCAGACTCTAACCTCACACCTTTAATACAGTGTCTGAGCACCAGACTCTAACCTCACACCTTTAATACAGTGTCTGAGCCCCAGATTCTAACCTCACACCTTCAATACAGTGTCTGAGCCCCAGACTCTAACCTCACACCTTTAATACAGTGTCTGAGCCCCAGACTCTAACCTCAAACCTTTAATACAGTGTCTGCGCCCCAGACTCTAACCTCACACCTTTAATACAGTGTCTGAGCCCCAGACTCTAACCTCACACCTTTAATACAGTCTCTGAGCTCCAGACTCCAACCTCACACCTTTAATACAGTGTCTGAGCTCCAGACTCTAACCTCACACCTTTAATACAGTGTCTGAGCCCCACACTCTAACCTCACACCTTTAATACAGTGTCTGAGCCCCAGACTCTAACCTCACACCTTTAATACAGTGTCTGAGCCCCAGACTCTAACCTCACACCTTTAATACAGTGTCTGAGCCCAAGACTCTCACCTCACACCTTTAATACAGTGTCTGAGTCCCAGACTCTAACCTCACACCTTAAATACAGTGTCTGAGCACCAGACTCTAACCTCACACCTTTAATACAGTGTCTGAGCTCCAGACTCTAACCTCACACCTTTAACACAGTGTCTGAGCCACAGACTCTAACCTCACACCTTCAATACAGTGTCTGAACCCCAGACTCTAACCTCACACCTTTAATACAGTGTCTGAGCACCAGACTCTAACCTCACACCTTTAACACAGTGTCTGAGCCACAGACTCTAACCTCACACCTTCAATACAGTGTCTGAACCCCAGACTCTAACCTCACACCTTTAATACAGTGTCTGAGCACCAGACTCTAACCTCACATCTTTAATACAGTGTCTGAGCCCCAGACTCTAACCTCACACCTTAAATACAGTGTCTGAGCCCCAGACTCTAACCTCACACCTTTCATACAGTGTCTGAGCCCCAGATTCTAACCTCACACCTTTAATACAGTGTCTGAGCACCAGACTCTAACCTCACACCTTTAATACAGTGTCTGAGCTCCAGACTCTAACCTCACACCTTTAACACAGTGTCTGAGCCACAGACTCTAACCTCACACCTTCAATACAGTGTCTGAACCCCAGACTCTAACCTCACACCTTTAATACAGTGTCTGAGCACCAGACTCTAACCTCACACCTTCAATACAGTGTCTGAACCCCAGACTCTAACCTCACACCTTTAATACAGTGTCTGAGCACCAGACTCTAACCTCACACCTTTAATACAGTGTCTGAGCCCCAGATTCTAACCTCACACCTTCAATACAGTGTCTGAGCCCCAGACTCTAACCTCACACCTTTAATACAGTGTCTGAGCCCCAGACTCTAACCTCAAACCTTTAATACAGTGTCTGAGCCCCAGACTCTAACCTCACACCTTTAATACAGTGTCTGAGCCCCAGACTCTAACCTCACACCTTTAATACAGTCTCTGAGCTCCAGACTCCAACCTCACACCTTTAATACAGTGTCTGAGCTCCAGACTCTAACCTCACACCTTTAATACAGTGTCTGAGCCCCACACTCTAACCTCACACCTTTAATACAGTGTCTGAGCCCCAGACTCTAACCTCACACCTTTACTACAGTGTCTGAGCCCCAGACTCTAACCTCACACCTTTAATACAGTGTCTGAGACCCAGACTCTAACCTCACACCTTTAATACAGTCTCTGAGCCCGAGACTCTAACCTCACAACTTTAACACAGTGTCTGAGCCACACACTCTAACCTCACACCTTCAATACAGTGTCTGAGCCCCAGTCTCTAACCTCACACCTTTAATACAGTGTCTGAGCTCCAGACTCCAACCTCACACCTTTAATACAGTGTCTGAGCCCCAGACTCTAACCTCACACCTTTAATACAGTGTCTGAGCCCCACACTCTAACCTCACACCTTGAATACAGTGTCTGAGCTCCAGTCTCTAACCTCACACCTTTAATACAGTGTCTGACTTCCAGACTCTATCCTCACACCTTTAATACAGTGTCTGAGCCCCAGACTGTAACCTCAGACCTTTAATACAGTGTCTGAGCCTCAGTCTCCAACCTCACACCTTTAATACAGTGTCTGAGCTCCAGACTCTAACCTCACACCTTTAATACAGTGTCTGAGCTCCAGACTCTAACCGAACACCTTTAAATCAGTGTCTGAGCTCCAGACTCTAACCTCACACCTTTAATACAGTGTCTGAGCCCCAGTCTCCAACCTCACACCTTTAATACAGTGTCTCAGTCCCAGACTCTAACCTCACACCTTAAATACAGTGTCTGAGCTCCAGACTCTAACCTCACACCTTTAATACAGTGTCTGAGCTCCAGGCTCTAACCTAACACCTTTAATACAGTGTCTGAGCCCCAGACTCCAACCTCACACCTTTAATACAGTGACGGAGCTCCAGACTCCAACCTCACACCTTTAATACAGTGTCTGAGCCCCAGACTCTAACCTCACACCTTTAATACAGTGTCTGAGGCCCAGACTCTAACCTCACACCTTTAATACAGTGTCTGAGCCCAAGACTCTCACCTCACACATTTAATACAGTGTCTGAGCCCCAGTCTCCAGCCTCACACCTTTAATACAGTGTCTGAGTCCCAGACTCTAACCTCACACCTTAAATACAGTGTCTGAGCTCCAGACTCTAACCTCACACCTTTAATACAGTGTCTGAGCTCCAGACTCTAACCTCACACCTTTAACACAGTGTCTGAGCCACAGACTCTAACCTCACACCTTTAATACAGTGTCTGAGCTCCAGACTCTAACCTCACACCTTTAATACAGTGTCTGAGTCCCAGACTCTAACCTCACACCTTAAATACAGTGTCTGAGCTCCAGACTCTAACCTCACACCTTTAATACAGTGTCTGAGCTCCAGACTCTAACCTCACATCTTTAATACAGTGTCTGAGCCCCAGATTCTAACCTCACACCATTAATACAGTGTTTGAGCCCCGGACTCTAACCTCACACCTTTAATACAGTGTCTGAGCCCCAGACTCTAACCTCACACCTTTAATACAGTGTCTGAGCTCCAGACTCTAACCTCACACCTTTACTACAGTGTCTGAGCCCAAGACTCTAACCTCACACCTTTAATACAGTGTCTGAGCTCCAGACTCTAACCTCACACCTTTACTACAGTGTCTGAGCCCCAGACTCTAACCTAACACCTTTAATACAGTGTCTGAGCCCAAGACTCTAACCTCACACCTTTAATACAGTGTCTGTGCCCCAGACTCTAACCTCACACCTTTACTACAGTGTCTGAGCCCAAGACTCTCACCTCACACCTTTAATACAGTGTCTGAGCCCCAAACTCTAACCTCACACCTTTCATACAATGTCTGAGCCCCAGACTCTAACCTCACACCTTTAATACAGTGTCTGAGCCCCAGTCTCTAACCTCACACCTTTAATACAGTGTCTGAGCCCCAGACTCTAACCTCACACCTTTAATACAGTGACTGAGCCCAAGACTCTCGCCTCACAACTTTAATCGAGTGTCTGAGCCCCAGACTCTAACCTCACACCTTTCATACAATGTCTGAGCCCCAGACTCTAACCTCACACCTTTCATACAATGTCTGAGCCCCAGACTCCAACCTCACACCTTTAATACAGTCTCTGAGCCCCAGACTCCAACCTCACACCTTTAATACAGTCTCTGAGCACCAGACTCTAACCTCACACCTTTAATACAGTGTCTGAGCCCCAGACTCTAACCTCACACCTTTAATACAGTGTCTGAGCCCCACACTCTAACCTCACACCTTTAATACAGTGTCTGAGCCCCAGACTCTAACCTCAAACCTTTAATACAGTGTCTGAGCTCCAGACTCCAACCTCACACCTTTAATACAGTCTCTGAGCTCCAGACTCCAACCTCACACCTTTAATACAGTCTCTGAGCACCAGACTCTAACCTCACACCTTTAATACAGTGTCTGAGCCACAGACTCTAACCTCAAACCTTTAATACAGTGTCTGAGCTCCAGACTCTAATCTCACACCTTTAATACAGTGTCTGAACCCCAGACTCTAACCTCACACCTTTACTACAGTGTCTGAGCCCAAGACTCTCACCTCACACCTTTAATACAGTGTCTGAGCCCCAAACTCTAACCTCACACCTTTCATACAATGTCTGAGCCCCAGACTCTAACCTCACACCTTTAATACAGTGTCTGAGCCCCAGTCTCTAACCTCACACCTTTAATACAGTGTCTGAGCCCCAGACTCTAACCTCACACCTTTAATACAGTGACTGAGCCCAAGACTCTCGCCTCACAACTTTAATCGAGTGTCTGAGCCCCAGACTCTAACCTCACACCTTTCATACAATGTCTGAGCCCCAGACTCTAACCTCACACCTTTCATACAATGTCTGAGCCCCAGACTCCAACCTCACACCTTTAATACAGTCTCTGAGCACCAGACTCTAACCTCACACCTTTAATACAGTGTCTGAGCCACAGACTCTAACCTCACACCTTTAACACAGTGTCTGAGCCACAGACTCTAACCTCACACCTTCAATACAGTGTCTGAACCCCAGACTCTAACCTCACACCTTTAATACAGTGTCTGAGCACCAGACTCTAACCTCACACCTTTAATACAGTGTCTGAGCCCCAGACTCTAACCTCACATCTTTAATACAGTGTCTGAGTCCCAGACTCTAACCTCACACCTTAAATACAGTGTCTGAGCTCCAGACTCTAACCTCACACCTTTAATACAGTGTCTGAGCTCCAGACTCTAACCTCACACCTTTAACACAGTGTCTGAGCCACAGACTCTAACCTCACACCTTCAATACAGTGTCTGAACCCCAGACTCTAACCTCACACCTTTAATACAGTGTCTGAGCACCAGACTCTAACCTCACACCTTTAATACAGTGTCTGAGCCCCAGACTCTAACCTCACATCTTTAATACAGTGTATGAGTCCCAGACTCTAACCTCACACCTTAAATACAGTGTCTGAGCCACAGACTCTAACCTCACACCTTTAATACAGTGTCTGAGCCCCAGATTCTAACCTCACACCTTTAATACAGTGTCTGAGCACCAGACTCTAACCTCACACCTTTAATACAGTGTCTGAGCTCCAGACTCTAACCTCACACCTTTAACACAGTGTCTGAGCCACAGACTCTAACCTCACACCTTCAATACAGTGTCTGAACCCCAGACTCTAACCTCACACCTTTAATACAGTGTCTGAGCACCAGACTCTAACCTCACACCTTCAATACAGTGTCTGAACCCCAGACTCTAACCTCACACCTTTAATACAGTGTCTGAGCACCAGACTCTAACCTCACACCTTTAATACAGTGTCTGAGCCCCAGATTCTAACCTCACACCTTCAATACAGTGTCTGAGCCCCAGACTCTAACCTCACACCTTTAATACAGTGTCTGAGCCCCAGACTCTAACCTCAAACCTTTAATACAGTGTCTGCGCCCCAGACTCTAACCTCACACCTTTAATACAGTGTCTGAGCCCCAGACTCTAACCTCACACCTTTAATACAGTCTCTGAGCTCCAGACTCCAACCTCACACCTTTAATACAGTGTCTGAGCTCCAGACTCTAACCTCACACCTTTAATACAGTGTCTGAGCCCCACACTCTAACCTCACACCTTTAATACAGTGTCTGAGCCCCAGACTCTAACCTCACACCTTTAATACAGTGTCTGAGCCCCAGACTCTAACCTCACACCTTTAATACAGTGTCTGAGCCCAAGACTCTCACCTCACACCTTTAATACAGTGTCTGAGTCCCAGACTCTAACCTCACACCTTAAATACAGTGTCTGAGCACCAGACTCTAACCTCACACCTTTAATACAGTGTCTGAGCTCCAGACTCTAACCTCACACCTTTAACACAGTGTCTGAGCCACAGACTCTAACCTCACACCTTCAATACAGTGTCTGAACCCCAGACTCTAACCTCACACCTTTAATACAGTGTCTGAGCACCAGACTCTAACCTCACACCTTTAACACAGTGTCTGAGCCACAGACTCTAACCTCACACCTTCAATACAGTGTCTGAACCCCAGACTCTAACCTCACACCTTTAATACAGTGTCTGAGCACCAGACTCTAACCTCACATCTTTAATACAGTGTCTGAGCCCCAGACTCTAACCTCACACCTTAAATACAGTGTCTGAGCCCCAGACTCTAACCTCACACCTTTCATACAGTGTCTGAGCCCCAGATTCTAACCTCACACCTTTAATACAGTGTCTGAGCACCAGACTCTAACCTCACACCTTTAATACAGTGTCTGAGCTCCAGACTCTAACCTCACACCTTTAACACAGTGTCTGAGCCACAGACTCTAACCTCACACCTTCAATACAGTGTCTGAACCCCAGACTCTAACCTCACACCTTTAATACAGTGTCTGAGCACCAGACTCTAACCTCACACCTTCAATACAGTGTCTGAACCCCAGACTCTAACCTCACACCTTTAATACAGTGTCTGAGCACCAGACTCTAACCTCACACCTTTAATACAGTGTCTGAGCCCCAGATTCTAACCTCACACCTTCAATACAGTGTCTGAGCCCCAGACTCTAACCTCACACCTTTAATACAGTGTCTGAGCCCCAGACTCTAACCTCAAACCTTTAATACAGTGTCTGAGCCCCAGACTCTAACCTCACACCTTTAATACAGTGTCTGAGCCCCAGACTCTAACCTCACACCTTTAATACAGTCTCTGAGCTCCAGACTCCAACCTCACACCTTTAATACAGTGTCTGAGCTCCAGACTCTAACCTCACACCTTTAATACAGTGTCTGAGCCCCACACTCTAACCTCACACCTTTAATACAGTGTCTGAGCCCCAGACTCTAACCTCACACCTTTACTACAGTGTCTGAGCCCCAGACTCTAACCTCACACCTTTAATACAGTGTCTGAGACCCAGACTCTAACCTCACACCTTTAATACAGTCTCTGAGCCCGAGACTCTAACCTCACAACTTTAACACAGTGTCTGAGCCACACACTCTAACCTCACACCTTCAATACAGTGTCTGAGCCCCAGTCTCTAACCTCACACCTTTAATACAGTGTCTGAGCTCCAGACTCCAACCTCACACCTTTAATACAGTGTCTGAGCCCCAGACTCTAACCTCACACCTTTAATACAGTGTCTGAGCCCCACACTCTAACCTCACACCTTGAATACAGTGTCTGAGCTCCAGTCTCTAACCTCACACCTTTAATACAGTGTCTGACTTCCAGACTCTATCCTCACACCTTTAATACAGTGTCTGAGCCCCAGACTGTAACCTCAGACCTTTAATACAGTGTCTGAGCCTCAGTCTCCAACCTCACACCTTTAATACAGTGTCTGAGCTCCAGACTCTAACCTCACACCTTTAATACAGTGTCTGAGCTCCAGACTCTAACCGAACACCTTTAAATCAGTGTCTGAGCTCCAGACTCTAACCTCACACCTTTAATACAGTGTCTGAGCCCCAGTCTCCAACCTCACACCTTTAATACAGTGTCTCAGTCCCAGACTCTAACCTCACACCTTAAATACAGTGTCTGAGCTCCAGACTCTAACCTCACACCTTTAATACAGTGTCTGAGCTCCAGGCTCTAACCTAACACCTTTAATACAGTGTCTGAGCCCCAGACTCCAACCTCACACCTTTAATACAGTGACGGAGCTCCAGACTCCAACCTCACACCTTTAATACAGTGTCTGAGCCCCAGACTCTAACCTCACACCTTTAATACAGTGTCTGAGGCCCAGACTCTAACCTCACACCTTTAATACAGTGTCTGAGCCCAAGACTCTCACCTCACACATTTAATACAGTGTCTGAGCCCCAGTCTCCAGCCTCACACCTTTAATACAGTGTCTGAGTCCCAGACTCTAACCTCACACCTTAAATACAGTGTCTGAGCTCCAGACTCTAACCTCACACCTTTAATACAGTGTCTGAGCTCCAGACTCTAACCTCACACCTTTAACACAGTGTCTGAGCCACAGACTCTAACCTCACACCTTTAATACAGTGTCTGAGCTCCAGACTCTAACCTCACACCTTTAATACAGTGTCTGAGTCCCAGACTCTAACCTCACACCTTAAATACAGTGTCTGAGCTCCAGACTCTAACCTCACACCTTTAATACAGTGTCTGAGCTCCAGACTCTAACCTCACATCTTTAATACAGTGTCTGAGCCCCAGACTCTAACCTCACACCATTAATACAGTGTTTGAGCCCCGGACTCTAACCTCACACCTTTAATACAGTGTCTGAGCCCCAGACTCTAACCTCACACCTTTAATACAGTGTCTGAGCTCCAGACTCTAACCTCACACCTTTACTACAGTGTCTGAGCCCAAGACTCTAACCTCACACCTTTAATACAGTGTCTGAGCTCCAGACTCTAACCTCACACCTTTACTACAGTGTCTGAGCCCCAGACTCTAACCTAACACCTTTAATACAGTGTCTGAGCCCAAGACTCTAACCTCACACCTTTAATACAGTGTCTGTGCCCCAGACTCTAACCTCACACCTTTACTACAGTGTCTGAGCCCAAGACTCTCACCTCACACCTTTAATACAGTGTCTGAGCCCCAAACTCTAACCTCACACCTTTCATACAATGTCTGAGCCCCAGACTCTAACCTCACACCTTTAATACAGTGTCTGAGCCCCAGTCTCTAACCTCACACCTTTAATACAGTGTCTGAGCCCCAGACTCTAACCTCACACCTTTAATACAGTGACTGAGCCCAAGACTCTCGCCTCACAACTTTAATCGAGTGTCTGAGCCCCAGACTCTAACCTCACACCTTTCATACAATGTCTGAGCCCCAGACTCTAACCTCACACCTTTCATACAATGTCTGAGCCCCAGACTCCAACCTCACACCTTTAATACAGTCTCTGAGCCCCAGACTCCAACCTCACACCTTTAATACAGTCTCTGAGCACCAGACTCTAACCTCACACCTTTAATACAGTGTCTGAGCCCCAGACTCTAACCTCACACCTTTAATACAGTGTCTGAGCCCCACACTCTAACCTCACACCTTTAATACAGTGTCTGAGCCCCAGACTCTAACCTCAAACCTTTAATACAGTGTCTGAGCTCCAGACTCCAACCTCACACCTTTAATACAGTCTCTGAGCTCCAGACTCCAACCTCACACCTTTAATACAGTCTCTGAGCACCAGACTCTAACCTCACACCTTTAATACAGTGTCTGAGCCACAGACTCTAACCTCAAACCTTTAATACAGTGTCTGAGCTCCAGACTCTAATCTCACACCTTTAATACAGTGTCTGAACCCCAGACTCTAACCTCACACCTTTACTACAGTGTCTGAGCCCAAGACTCTCACCTCACACCTTTAATACAGTGTCTGAGCCCCAAACTCTAACCTCACACCTTTCATACAATGTCTGAGCCCCAGACTCTAACCTCACACCTTTAATACAGTGTCTGAGCCCCAGTCTCTAACCTCACACCTTTAATACAGTGTCTGAGCCCCAGACTCTAACCTCACACCTTTAATACAGTGACTGAGCCCAAGACTCTCGCCTCACAACTTTAATCGAGTGTCTGAGCCCCAGACTCTAACCTCACACCTTTCATACAATGTCTGAGCCCCAGACTCTAACCTCACACCTTTCATACAATGTCTGAGCCCCAGACTCCAACCTCACACCTTTAATACAGTCTCTGAGCACCAGACTCTAACCTCACACCTTTAATACAGTATCTGAGCCCCAGACTCTAACCTCAAACCTTTAATACAGTGTCTGAGCTCCAGACTCCAACCTCACACCTTTAATACAGTCTCTGAGCTCCAGACTCCAACCTCACACCTTTAATACAGTCTCTGAGCACCAGACTCTAACCTCACACCTTTAATACAGTGTCTGAGCCACAGACTCTAACCTCAAACCTTTAATACAGTGTCTGAGCCCCAGTCTCTAACCTCACACCTTTAATACAGTGTCTGAGCACCAGACTCTAACCTCACACCTTTAATACAGTGTCTGAGCTCCAGACTCTAACCTCACACCTTTAATACAGTGTCTGAGCCCCAGACTCTAACCTCACACCTCTAATACAGTGTCTGAGCCCCACACTCTAACCTCACACCTTTAATACAGTGTCTGAGCTCCAGTCTCTAACCTCACACCTTTAATACAGTGTCTGAGCTTCAGACTCTAACCTCACACCTTTAATACAGTGTCTGAGCTCCAGACTCTAACCTAACACCTTTAATACAGTGTCTGACCTCCAGACTCTAACCTCACACCTTTACTACAGTGTCTGAGCCCCAGTCTCCAACCTCACACCTTTAATACAGTGTCTGAGTCCCAGACTCTAACCTCACACCTTAAATACAGTGTCTGAGCTCCAGACTCTAACCTCACACCTTTAATACAGTGTCTGAGCTCCAGGCTCAAACCTAACACCTTTAATACAGTGTCTGAGCCCAAGACTCCAACCTCACACCTTTGTTACAGTGACGGAGCTCCAGACTCCAACCTCACACCTTTAATACAGTGTCTGAGCCCCAGACTCTAACCTCACACCTTTAATACAGTGTCTGAGCCCCAGACTCTAACCTCACACCTTTAATACAGTGTCTGAGCCCAAGACTCTCACCTCACACCTTTAATACAGTGTCTGAGTCCCAGACTCTAACCTCACACCTTAAATACAGTGTCTGAGCTCCAGACTCTAACCTCACACCTTTAATACAGTGTCTGAGCTCCAGACTCTAACCTCACACCTTTAACACAGTGTCTGAGCCACAGACTCTAACCTCACACCTTCAATACAGTGTCTGAACCCCAGACTCTAACCTCACACCTTTAATACAGTGTCTGAGCACCAGACTCTAACCTCACACCTTTAATACAGTGTCTGAGCCCCAGACTCTAACCTCACATCTTTAATACAGTGTCTGAGTCCCAGACTCTAACCTCACACCTTAAATACAGTGTCTGAGCCACAGACTCTAACCTCACACCTTTAATACAGTGTCTGAGCCCCAGATTCTAACCTCACACCTTTAATACAGTGTCTGAGTCCCAGACTCTAACATCACACCTTTAATACAGTGTCTGAGCCCCAGACTCTAACCACACACCTTTAATACAGTGTCTGAGCTCCAGACTCCAACCTCACACCTTTAATACAGTGTCTGAGTCCCAGACTCTAACCTCACACCTTTAATACAGTGTCTGAGTCCCAGACTCTAACCTCACACCTTTAATACAGTGTCTGAGACCCAGACTCCAACCTCACACCTTTAATACAGTGTCTGAGCTCCAGTCTCTAACCTCACACCTTTAATACAGTGTCTGAGCTCCAGACTCCAACCTCACACCTTTAATCCAGTGTCTGAGCCCCAAAGTCTAACCTCACACCTTTAATACAGTGTCTGAGCTCCAGACTCTAACCTCACATCTTTAATACAGTGTCTGAGCCCCAGACTCTAACCTCACACCATTAATACAGTGTTTGAGCCCCGGACTCTAACCTCACATCTTTAATACAGTGCCTGAGCCCCAGACTCTAACCTCACACCTTTAATACAGTGTCTGAGCTCCAGACTCTAACCTCACACCTTTACTACAGTGTCTGAGCCGAAGACTCTAACCTCACACCTTTAATACAGTGTCTGAGCTCCAGACTCTAACCTCACACCTTTACTACAGTGTCTGAGCCCCAGACTCTAACCTAACACCTTTAATACAGTGTCTGAGCCCAAGACTCTAACCTCACACCTTTAATACAGTGTCTGTGCCCCAGACTCTAACCTCACACCTTTACTACAGTGTCTGAGCCCAAGACTCTCACCTCACACCTTTAATACAGTGTCTGAGCCCCAAACTCTAACCTCACACCTTTCATACAATGTCTGAGCCCCAGACTCTAACCTCACACCTTTAATACAGTGTCTGAGCCCCAGTCTCTAACCTCACACCTTTAATACAGTGTCTGAGCCCCAGACTCTAACCTCACACCTTTAATACAGTGACTGAGCCCAAGACTCTTGCCTCACAACTTTAATCGAGTGTCTGAGCCCCAGACTCTAACCTCACACCTTTCATACAATGTCTGAGCCCCAGACTCTAACCTCACACCTTTCATACAATGTCTGAGCCCCAGACTCCAACCTCACACCTTTAATACAGTCTCTGAGCACCAGACTCTAACCTCACACCTTTAATACAGTGTCTGAGCCCCAGACTCTAACCTCAAACCTTTAATACAGTGTCTGAGCTCCAGACTCCAACCTCACACCTTTAATACAGTCTCTGAGCTCCAGACTCCAACCTCACACCTTTAATACAGTCTCTGAGCACCAGACTCTAACCTCACACCTTTAATACAGTGTCTGAGCCACAGACTCTAACCTCAAACCTTTAATACAGTGTCTGAGCTCCAGACTCTAATCTCACACCTTTCATACAGTGTCTGAACCCCAGACTCTAACCTCACACCTTTACTACAGTGTCTGAGCCCAAGACTCTCACCTCACACCTTTAATACAGTGTCTGAGCCCCAAACTCTAACCTCACACCTTTCATACAATGTCTGAGCCCCAGACTCTAACCTCACAACTTTAATACAGTGTCTGAGCCCCAGTCTCTAACCTCACACCTTTAATACAGTGTCTGAGCCCCAGACTCTAACCTCACACCTTTAATACAGTGACTGAGCCCAAGACTCTCGCCTCACAACTTTAATCGAGTGTCTGAGCCCCAGACTCTAACCTCACACCTTTCATACAATGTCTGAGCCCCAGACTCTAACCTCACACCTTTCATACAATGTCTGAGCCCCAGACTCCAACCTCACACCTTTAATACAGTCTCTGAGCACCAGACTCTAACCTCACACCTTTAATACAGTGTCTGAGCCCCAGACTCTAACCTCAAACCTTTAATACAGTGTCTGAGCTCCAGACTCCAACCTCACACCTTTAATACAGTCTCTGAGCTCCAGACTCCAACCTCACACCTTTAATACAGTCTCTGAGCACCAGACTCTAACCTCACACCTTTAATACAGTGTCTGAGCCACAGACTCTAACCTCAAACCTTTAATACAGTGTCTGAGCCCCAGACTCTAACCTCACACCTTTAATACAGTGTCTGAGCACCAGACTCTAACCTCACACCTTTAATACAGTGTCTGAGCTCCAGACTCTAACCTCACACCTTTAATACAGTGTCTGAGCCCCAGACTCTAACCTCACACCTCTAATACAGTGTCTGAGCCCCACACTCTAACCTCACACCTTTAATACAGTGTCTGAGCTCCAGTCTCTAACCTCACACCTTTAATACAGTGTCTGAGCTTCAGACTCTAACCTCACACCTTTAATACAGTGTCTGAGCTCCAGACTCTAACCTAACACCTTTAATACAGTGTCTGACCTCCAGACTCTAACCTCACACCTTTACTACAGTGTCTGAGCCCCAGTCTCCAACCTCACACCTTTAATACAGTGTCTGAGTCCCAGACTCTAACCTCACACCTTAAATACAGTGTCTGAGCTCCAGACTCTAACCTCACACCTTTAATACAGTGTCTGAGCTCCAGGCTCAAACCTAACACCTTTAATACAGTGTCTGAGCCCAAGACTCCAACCTCACACCTTTGTTACAGTGACGGAGCTCCAGACTCCAACCTCACACCTTTAATACAGTGTCTGAGCCCCAGACTCTAACCTCACACCTTTAATACAGTGTCTGAGCCCCAGACTCTAACCTCACACCTTTAATACAGTGTCTGAGCCCAAGACTCTCACCTCACACCTTTAATACAGTGTCTGAGTCCCAGACTCTAACCTCACACCTTAAATACAGTGTCTGAGCTCCAGACTCTAACCTCACACTTTTAATACAGTGTCTGAGCTCCAGACTCTAACCTCACACCTTTAACACAGTGTCTGAGCCACAGACTCTAACCTCACACCTTCAATACAGTGTCTGAACCCCAGACTCTAACCTCACACCTTTAATACAGTGTCTGAGCACCAGACTCTAACCTCACACCTTTAATACAGTGTCTGAGCCCCAGACTCTAACCTCACATCTTTAATACAGTGTCTGAGTCCCAGACTCTAACCTCACACCTTAAATACAGTGTCTGAGCCACAGACTCTAACCTCACACCTTTAATACAGTGTCTGAGCCCCAGATTCTAACCTCACACCTTTAATACAGTGTCTGAGCACCAGACTCTAACCTCACACCTTTAATACAGTGTCTGAGCTCCAGACTCTAACCTCACACCTTTAACACAGTGTCTGAGCCACAGACTCTAACCTCACACCTTCAATACAGTGTCTGAACCCCAGACTCTAACCTCACACCTTTAATACAGTGTCTGAGCACCAGACTCTAACCTCACACCTTCAATACAGTGTCTGAACCCCAGACTCTAACCTCACACCTTTAATACAGTGTCTGAGCACCAGACTCTAACCTCACACCTTTTATACAGTGTCTGAGCCCCAGATTCTAACCTCACACCTTCAATACAGTGTCTGAGCCCCAGACTCTAACCTCACACCTTTAATACAGTGTCTGAGCCCCAGACTCTAACCTCAAACCTTTAATACAGTGTCTGCGCCCCAGACTCTAACCTCACACCTTTAATACAGTGTCTGAGCCCCAGACTCTAACCTCACACCTTTAATACAGTCTCTGAGCTCCAGACTCCAACCTCACACCTTTAATACAGTGTCTGAGCTCCAGACGCTAACCTCACACCTTTAATACAGTGTCTGAGCCCCACACTCTAACCTCACACCTTTAATACAGTGTCTGAGCCCCAGACTCTAACCTCACACCTTTAATACAGTGTCTGAGCCCCAGACTCTAACCTCACACCTTTAATACAGTGTCTGAGCCCAAGACTCTCACCTCACACCTTTAATACAGTGTCTGAGTCCCAGACTCTAACCTCACACCTTAAATACAGTGTCTGAGCTCCAGACTCTAACCTCACACCTTTAATACAGTGTCTGAGCTCCAGACTCTAACCTCACACCTTTAACACAGTGTCTGAGACACAGACTCTAACCTCACACCTTCAATACAGTGTCTGAACCCCAGACTCTAACTTCACACCTTTAATACAGTGTCTGAGCACCAGACTCTAACCTCACACCTTTAATACAGTGTCTGAGCCCCAGACTCTAACCTCACATCTTTAATACAGTGTCTGAGCACCAGACTCTAACCTCACACCTTTAATACAGTGTCTGAGCCCCAGATTCTAACCTCACACCTTCAATACAGTGTCTGAGCCCCAGACTCTAACCTCACACCTTTAATACAGTGTCTGAGCACCAGACTCTAACCTCAAACCTTTAATACAGTGTCTGAGCCCCAGACTCTAACCTCACACCTTTAATACAGTGTCTGAGCCCCAGACTCTAACCTCACACCTTTAATACAGTCTCTGAGCTCCAGACTCCAACCTTACACCTTTAATACAGTGTCTGAGCTCCAGACTCTAACCTCACACCTTTAATACAGTGTCTGAGCCCCACACTCTAACCTCACACCTTTAATACAGTGTCTGAGCCCCAGACTCTAACCTCACACCTTTACTACAGTGTCTGAGCCCCAGACTCTAACCTCACACCTTTAATACAGTGTCTGAGACCCAGACTCTAACCTCACACCTTTACTACAGTGTCTGAGCCCAAGACTCTCACCTCACACCTTTAATACAGTGTCTGAGCCCCAAACTCTAACCTCACACCTTTCATACAATGTCTGAGCCCCAGACTCTTACCTCACACCTTTAATACAGTGTCTGAGCCCCAGTCTCTAACCTCACACCTTTAATACAGTGTCTGAGCCCCAGACTCTAACCTCACACCTTTAATACAGTGACTGAGCCCAAGACTCTCGCCTCACAACTTTAATCGAGTGTCTGAGCCCCAGACTCTAACCTCACACCTTTCATACAATGTCTGAGCCCCAGACTCTAACCTCACACCTTTCATACAATGTCTGAGCCCCAGACTCCAACCTCACACCTTTAATACAGTCTCAGAGCACCAGACTCTAACCTCACACCTTTAATACAGTGTCTGAGCCCCAGACTCTAACCTCAAACCTTTAATACAGTGTCTGAGCTCCAGACTCCAACCTCACACCTTTAATACAGTCTCTGAGCTCCAGACTCCAACCTCACACCTTTAATACAGTCTCTGAGCACCAGACTCTAACCTCACACCTTTAATACAGTGTCTGAGCCACAGACTCTAACCTCAAACCTTTAATACAGTGTCTGAGCTCCAGACTCTAATCTCACACCTTTAATACAGTGTCTGAACCCCAGACTCTAACCTCACACCTTTACTACAGTGTCTGAGCCCAAGACTCTCACCTCACACCTTTAATACAGTGTCTGAGCCCCAAACTCTAACCTCACACCTTTCATACAATGTCTGAGCCCCAGACTCTAACCTCACACCTTTAATACAGTGTCTGAGCCCCAGTCTCTAACCTCACACCTTTAATACAGTGTCTGAGCCCCAGACTCTAACCTCACACCTTTAATACAGTGACTGAGCCCAAGACTCTCGCCTCACAACTTTAATCGAGTGTCTGAGCCCCAGACTCTAACCTCACACCTTTCATACAATGTCTGAGCCCCAGACTCTAACCTCACACCTTTCATACAATGTCTGAGCCCCAGACTCCAACCTCACACCTTTAATACAGTCTCTGAGCACCAGACTCTAACCTCACACCTTTAATACAGTGTCTGAGCCCCAGACTCTAACCTCAAACCTTTAATACAGTGTCTGAGCTCCAGACTCCAACCTCACACCTTTAATACAGTCTCTGAGCTCCAGACTCCAACCTCACACCTTTAATACAGTCTCTGAGCACCAGACTCTAACCTCACACCTTTAATACAGTGTCTGAGCCACAGACTCTAACCTCAAACCTTTAATACAGTGTCTGAGCCCCAGACTCTAACCTCACACCTTTAATACAGTGTCTGAGCACCAGACTCTAACCTCACACCTTTAATACAGTGTCTGAGCCCAAGACTCTCACCTCACACCTTTAATACAGTGTCTGAGTCCCAGACTCTAACCTCACACCTTAAATACAGTGTCTGAGCTCCAGACTCTAACCTCACACCTTTAATACAGTGTCTGAGCTCCAGACTCTAACCTCACACCTTGAACACAGTGTCTGAGCCACAGACTCGAACCTCACACCTTCAATACAGTGTCTGAGCTCCAGACTCTAACCGAACACCTTTAAATCAGTGTCTGAGCTCCAGACTCTAACCTCACACCTTTAATACAGTGTCTGAGCCCCAGTCTCCAACCTCACACCTTTAATACAGTGTCTCAGTCCCAGACTCTAACCTCACACCTTAAATACAGTGTCTGAGCTCCAGACTCTAACCTCACACCTTTAATACAGTGTCTGAGCTCCAGGCTCTAACCTAACACCTTTAATACAGTGTCTGAGCCCCAGACTCCAACCTCACACCTTTAATACAGTGACGGAGCTCCAGACTCCAACCTCACACCTTTAATACAGTGTCTGAGCCCCAGACTCTAACCTCACACCTTTAATACAGTGTCTGAGGCCCAGACTCTAACCTCACACCTTTAATACAGTGTCTGAGCCCAAGACTCTCACCTCACACATTTAATACAGTGTCTGAGCCCCAGTCTCCAGCCTCACACCTTTAATACAGTGTCTGAGTCCCAGACTCTAACCTCACACCTTAAATACAGTGTCTGAGCTCCAGACTCTAACCTCACACCTTTAATACAGTGTCTGAGCTCCAGACTCTAACCTCACACCTTTAACACAGTGTCTGAGCCACAGACTCTAACCTCACACCTTTAATACAGTGTCTGAGCTCCAGACTCTAACCTCACACCTTTAATACAGTGTCTGAGTCCCAGACTCTAACCTCACACCTTAAATACAGTGTCTGAGCTCCAGACTCTAACCTCACACCTTTAATACAGTGTCTGAGCTCCAGACTCTAACCTCACATCTTTAATACAGTGTCTGAGCCCCAGACTCTAACCTCACACCATTAATACAGTGTTTGAGCCCCGGACTCTAACCTCACACCTTTAATACAGTGTCTGAGCCCCAGACTCTAACCTCACACCTTTAATACAGTGTCTGAGCTCCAGACTCTAACCTCACACCTTTACTACAGTGTCTGAGCCCAAGACTCTAACCTCACACCTTTAATACAGTGTCTGAGCTCCAGACTCTAACCTCACACCTTTACTACAGTGTCTGAGCCCCAGACTCTAACCTAACACCTTTAATACAGTGTCTGAGCCCAAGACTCTAACCTCACACCTTTAATACAGTGTCTGTGCCCCAGACTCTAACCTCACACCTTTACTACAGTGTCTGAGCCCAAGACTCTCACCTCACACCTTTAATACAGTGTCTGAGCCCCAAACTCTAACCTCACACCTTTCATACAATGTCTGAGCCCCAGACTCTAACCTCACACCTTTAATACAGTGTCTGAGCCCCAGTCTCTAACCTCACACCTTTAATACAGTGTCTGAGCCCCAGACTCTAACCTCACACCTTTAATACAGTGACTGAGCCCAAGACTCTCGCCTCACAACTTTAATCGAGTGTCTGAGCCCCAGACTCTAACCTCACACCTTTCATACAATGTCTGAGCCCCAGACTCTAACCTCACACCTTTCATACAATGTCTGAGCCCCAGACTCCAACCTCACACCTTTAATACAGTCTCTGAGCACCAGACTCTAACCTCACACCTTTAATACAGTGTCTGAGCCCCAGACTCTAACCTCAAACCTTTAATACAGTGTCTGAGCTCCAGACTCCAACCTCACACCTTTAATACAGTCTCTGAGCTCCAGACTCCAACCTCACACCTTTAATACAGTCTCTGAGCACCAGACTCTAACCTCACACCTTTAATACAGTGTCTGAGCCACAGACTCTAACCTCAAACCTTTAATACAGTGTCTGAGCTCCAGACTCTAATCTCACACCTTTAATACAGTGTCTGAACCCCAGACTCTAACCTCACACCTTTACTACAGTGTCTGAGCCCAAGACTCTCACCTCACACCTTTAATACAGTGTCTGAGCCCCAAACTCTAACCTCACACCTTTCATACAATGTCTGAGCCCCAGACTCTAACCTCACACCTTTAATACAGTGTCTGAGCCCCAGTCTCTAACCTCACACCTTTAATACAGTGTCTGAGCCCCAGACTCTAACCTCACACCTTTAATACAGTGACTGAGCCCAAGACTCTCGCCTCACAACTTTAATCGAGTGTCTGAGCCCCAGACTCTAACCTCACACCTTTCATACAATGTCTGAGCCCCAGACTCTAACCTCACACCTTTCATACAATGTCTGAGCCCCAGACTCCAACCTCACACCTTTAACACAGTCTCTGAGCACCAGACTCTAACCTCACACCTTTAATACAGTATCTGAGCCCCAGACTCTAACCTCAAACCTTTAATACAGTGTCTGAGCTCCAGACTCCAACCTCACACCTTTAATACAGTCTCTGAGCTCCAGACTCCAACCTCACACCTTTAATACAGTCTCTGAGCACCAGACTCTAACCTCACACCTTTAATACAGTGTCTGAGCCACAGACTCTAACCTCAAACCTTTAATACAGTGTCTGAGCCCCAGTCTCTAACCTCACACCTTTAATACAGTGTCTGAGCACCAGACTCTAACCTCACACCTTTAATACAGTGTCTGAGCTCCAGACTCTAACCTCACACCTTTAATACAGTGTCTGAGCCCCAGACTCTAACCTCACACCTCTAATACAGTGTCTGAGCCCCACACTCTAACCTCACACCTTTAATACAGTGTCTGAGCTCCAGTCTCTAACCTCACACCTTTAATACAGTGTCTGAGCTTCAGACTCTAACCTCACACCTTTAATACAGTGTCTGAGCTCCAGACTCTAACCTAACACCTTTAATACAGTGTCTGACCTCCAGACTCTAACCTCACACCTTTACTACAGTGTCTGAGCCCCAGTCTCCAACCTCACACCTTTAATACAGTGTCTGAGTCCCAGACTCTAACCTCACACCTTAAATACAGTGTCTGAGCTCCAGACTCTAACCTCACACCTTTAATACAGTGTCTGAGCTCCAGGCTCAAACCTAACACCTTTAATACAGTGTCTGAGCCCAAGACTCCAACCTCACACCTTTGTTACAGTGACGGAGCTCCAGACTCCAACCTCACACCTTTAATACAGTGTCTGAGCCCCAGACTCTAACCTCACACCTTTAATACAGTGTCTGAGCCCCAGACTCTAACCTCACACCTTTAATACAGTGTCTGAGCCCAAGACTCTCACCTCACACCTTTAATACAGTGTCTGAGTCCCAGACTCTAACCTCACACCTTAAATACAGTGTCTGAGCTCCAGACTCTAACCTCACACCTTTAATACAGTGTCTGAGCTCCAGACTCTAACCTCACACCTTTAACACAGTGTCTGAGCCACAGACTCTAACCTCACACCTTCAATACAGTGTCTGAACCCCAGACTCTAACCTCACACCTTTAATACAGTGTCTGAGCACCAGACTCTAACCTCACACCTTTAATACAGTGTCTGAGCCCCAGACTCTAACCTCACATCTTTAATACAGTGTCTGAGTCCCAGACTCTAACCTCACACCTTAAATACAGTGTCTGAGCCACAGACTCTAACCTCACACCTTTAATACAGTGTCTGAGCCCCAGATTCTAACCTCACACCTTTAATACAGTGTCTGAGTCCCAGACTCTAACATCACACCTTTAATACAGTGTCTGAGCCCCAGACTCTAACCACACACCTTTAATACAGTGTCTGAGCTCCAGACTCCAACCTCACACCTTTAATACAGTGTCTGAGTCCCAGACTCTAACCTCACACCTTTAATACAGTGTCTGAGTCCCAGACTCTAACCTCACACCTTTAATACAGTGTCTGAGACCCAGACTCCAACCTCACACCTTTAAGACAGTGTCTGAGCTCCAGTCTCTAACCTCACACCTTTAATACAGTGTCTGAGCTCCAGACTCCAACCTCACACCTTTAATCCAGTGTCTGAGCCCCAAAGTCTAACCTCACACCTTTAATACAGTGTCTGAGCTCCAGACTCTAACCTCACATCTTTAATACAGTGTCTGAGCCCCAGACTCTAACCTCACACCATTAATACAGTGTTTGAGCCCCGGACTCTAACCTCACATCTTTAATACAGTGCCTGAGCCCCAGACTCTAACCTCACACCTTTAATACAGTGTCTGAGCTCCAGACTCTAACCTCACACCTTTACTACAGTGTCTGAGCCGAAGACTCTAACCTCACACCTTTAATACAGTGTCTGAGCTCCAGACTCTAACCTCACACCTTTACTACAGTGTCTGAGCCCCAGACTCTAACCTAACACCTTTAATACAGTGTCTGAGCCCAAGACTCTAACCTCACACCTTTAATACAGTGTCTGTGCCCCAGACTCTAACCTCACACCTTTACTACAGTGTCTGAGCCCAAGACTCTCACCTCACACCTTTAATACAGTGTCTGAGCCCCAAACTCTAACCTCACACCTTTCATACAATGTCTGAGCCCCAGACTCTAACCTCACACCTTTAATACAGTGTCTGAGCCCCAGTCTCTAACCTCACACCTTTAATACAGTGTCTGAGCCCCAGACTCTAACCTCACACCTTTAATACAGTGACTGAGCCCAAGACTCTTGCCTCACAACTTTAATCGAGTGTCTGAGCCCCAGACTCTAACCTCACACCTTTCATACAATGTCTGAGCCCCAGACTCTAACCTCACACCTTTCATACAATGTCTGAGCCCCAGACTCCAACCTCACACCTTTAATACAGTCTCTGAGCACCAGACTCTAACCTCACACCTTTAATACAGTGTCTGAGCCCCAGACTCTAACCTCAAACCTTTAATACAGTGTCTGAGCTCCAGACTCCAACCTCACACCTTTAATACAGTCTCTGAGCTCCAGACTCCAACCTCACACCTTTAATACAGTCTCTGAGCACCAGACTCTAACCTCACACCTTTAATACAGTGTCTGAGCCACAGACTCTAACCTCAAACCTTTAATACAGTGTCTGAGCTCCAGACTCTAATCTCACACCTTTCATACAGTGTCTGAACCCCAGACTCTAACCTCACACCTTTACTACAGTGTCTGAGCCCAAGACTCTCACCTCACACCTTTAATACAGTGTCTGAGCCCCAAACTCTAACCTCACACCTTTCATACAATGTCTGAGCCCCAGACTCTAACCTCACAACTTTAATACAGTGTCTGAGCCCCAGTCTCTAACCTCACACCTTTAATACAGTGTCTGAGCCCCAGACTCTAACCTCACACCTTTAATACAGTGACTGAGCCCAAGACTCTCGCCTCACAACTTTAATCGAGTGTCTGAGCCCCAGACTCTAACCTCACACCTTTCATACAATGTCTGAGCCCCAGACTCTAACCTCACACCTTTCATACAATGTCTGAGCCCCAGACTCCAACCTCACACCTTTAATACAGTCTCTGAGCACCATACTCTAACCTCACACCTTTAATACAGTGTCTGAGCCCCAGACTCTAACCTCAAACCTTTAATACAGTGTCTGAGCTCCAGACTCCAACCTCACACCTTTAATACAGTCTCTGAGCTCCAGACTCCAACCTCACACCTTTAATACAGTCTCTGAGCACCAGACTCTAACCTCACACCTTTAATACAGTGTCTGAGCCACAGACTCTAACCTCAAACCTTTAATACAGTGTCTGAGCCCCAGACTCTAACCTCACACCTTTAATACAGTGTCTGAGCACCAGACTCTAACCTCACACCTTTAATACAGTGTCTGAGCTCCAGACTCTAACCTCACACCTTTAATACAGTGTCTGAGCCCCAGACTCTAACCTCACACCTCTAATACAGTGTCTGAGCCCCACACTCTAACCTCACACCTTTAATACAGTGTCTGAGCTCCAGTCTCTAACCTCACACCTTTAATACAGTGTCTGAGCTTCAGACTCTAACCTCACACCTTTAATACAGTGTCTGAGCTCCAGACTCTAACCTAACACCTTTAATACAGTGTCTGACCTCCAGACTCTAACCTCACACCTTTACTACAGTGTCTGAGCCCCAGTCTCCAACCTCACACCTTTAATACAGTGTCTGAGTCCCAGACTCTAACCTCACACCTTAAATACAGTGTCTGAGCTCCAGACTCTAACCTCACACCTTTAATACAGTGTCTGAGCTCCAGGCTCAAACCTAACACCTTTAATACAGTGTCTGAGCCCAAGACTCCAACCTCACACCTTTGTTACAGTGACGGAGCTCCAGACTCCAACCTCACACCTTTAATACAGTGTCTGAGCCCCAGACTCTAACCTCACACCTTTAATACAGTGTCTGAGCCCCAGACTCTAACCTCACACCTTTAATACAGTGTCTGAGCCCAAGACTCTCACCTCACACCTTTAATACAGTGTCTGAGTCCCAGACTCTAACCTCACACCTTAAATACAGTGTCTGAGCTCCAGACTCTAACCTCACACTTTTAATACAGTGTCTGAGCTCCAGACTCTAACCTCACACCTTTAACACAGTGTCTGAGCCACAGACTCTGACCTCACACCTTCAATACAGTGTCTGAACCCCAGACTCTAACCTCACACCTTTAATACAGTGTCTGAGCACCAGACTCTAACCTCACACCTTTAATACAGTGTCTGAGCCCCAGACTCTAACCTCACATCTTTAATACAGTGTCTGAGTCCCAGACTCTAACCTCACACCTTAAATACAGTGTCTGAGCCACAGACTCTAACCTCACACCTTTAATACAGTGTCTGAGCCCCAGATTCTAACCTCACACCTTTAATACAGTGTCTGAGCACCAGACTCTAACCTCACACCTTTAATACAGTGTCTGAGCTCCAGACTCTAACCTCACACCTTTTACACAGTGTCTGAGCCACAGACTCTAACCTCACACCTTCAATACAGTGTCTGAACCCCAGACTCTAACCTCACACCTTTAATACAGTGTCTGAGCACCAGACTCTAACCTCACACCTTCAATACAGTGTCTGAACCCCAGACTCTAACCTCACACCTTTAATACAGTGTCTGAGCACCAGACTCTAACCTCACACCTTTTATACAGTGTCTGAGCCCCAGATTCTAACCTCACACCTTCAATACAGTGTCTGAGCCCCAGACTCTAACCTCACACCTTTAATACAGTGTCTGAGCCCCAGACTCTAACCTCAAACCTTTAATACAGTGTCTGCGCCCCAGACTCTAACCTCACACCTTTAATACAGTGTCTGAGCCCCAGACTCTAACCTCACACCTTTAATACAGTCTCTGAGCTCCAGACTCCAACCTCACACCTTTAATACAGTGTCTGAGCTCCAGACTCTAACCTCACACCTTTAATACAGTGTCTGAGCCCCACACTCTAACCTCACACCTTTAATACAGTGTCTGAGCCCCAGACTCTAACCTCACACCTTTAATACAGTGTCTGAGCCCCAGACTCTAACCTCACACCTTTAATACAGTGTCTGAGCCCAAGACTCTCACCTCACACCTTTAATACAGTGTCTGAGTCCCAGACTCTAACCTCACACCTTAAATACAGTGTCTGAGATCCAGACTCTAACCTCACACCTTTAATACAGTGTCTGAGCTCCAGACTCTAACCTCACACCTTTAACACAGTGTCTGAGCCACAGACTCTAACCTCACACCTTCAATACAGTGTCTGAACCCCAGACTCTAACTTCACACCTTTAATACAGTGTCTGAGCACCAGACTCTAACCTCACACCTTTAATACAGTGTCTGAGCCCCAGACTCTAACCTCACATCTTTAATACAGTGTCTGAGCACCAGACTCTAACCTCACACCTTTAATACAGTGTCTGAGCCCCAGATTCTAACCTCACACCTTCAATACAGTGTCTGAGCCCCAGACTCTAACCTCACACCTTTAATACAGTTTCTGAGCACCAGACTCTAACCTCAAACCTTTAATACAGTGTCTGAGCCCCAGACTCTAACCTCACACCTTTAATACAGTGTCTGAGCCCCAGACTCTAACCTCACACCTTTAATACAGTCTCTGAGCTCCAGACTCCAACCTTACACCTTTAATACAGTGTCTGAGCTCCAGACTCTAACCTCACACCTTTAATACAGTGTCTGAGCCCCACACTCTAACCTCACACCTTTAATACAGTGTCTGAGCCCCAGACTCTAACCTCACACCTTTACTACAGTGTCTGAGCCCCAGACTCTAACCTCACACCTTTAATACAGTGTCTGAGACCCAGACTCTAACCTCACACCTTTACTACAGTGTCTGAGCCCAAGACTCTCACCTCACACCTTTAATACAGTGTCTGAGCCCCAAACTCTAACCTCACACCTTTCATACAATGTCTGAGCCCCAGACTCTTACCTCACACCTTTAATACAGTGTCTGAGCCCCAGTCTCTAACCTCACACCTTTAATACAGTGTCTGAGCCCCAGACTCTAACCTCACACCTTTAATACAGTGACTGAGCCCAAGACTCTCGCCTCACAACTTTAATCGAGTGTCTGAGCCCCAGACTCGAACCTCACACCTTTCATACAATGTCTGAGCCCCAGACTCTAACCTCACACCTTTCATACAATGTCTGAGCCCCAGACTCCAACCTCACACCTTTAATACAGTCTCAGAGCACCAGACTCTAACCTCACACCTTTAATACAGTGTCTGAGCCCCAGACTCTAACCTCAAACCTTTAATACAGTGTCTGAGCTCCAGACTCCAACCTCACACCTTTAATACAGTCTCTGAGCTCCAGACTCCAACCTCACACCTTTAATACAGTCTCTGAGCACCAGACTCTAACCTCACACCTTTAATACAGTGTCTGAGCCACAGACTCTAACCTCAAACCTTTAATACAGTGTCTGAGCTCCAGACTCTAATCTCACACCTTTAATACAGTGTCTGAACCCCAGACTCTAACCTCACACCTTTACTACAGTGTCTGAGCCCAAGACTCTCACCTCACACCTTTAATACAGTGTCTGAGCCCCAAACTCTAACCTCACACCTTTCATACAATGTCTGAGCCCCAGACTCTAACCTCACACCTTTAATACAGTGTCTGAGCCCCAGTCTCTAACCTCACACCTTTAATACAGTGTCTGAGCCCCAGACTCTAACCTCACACCTTTAATACAGTGACTGAGCCCAAGACTCTCGCCTCACAACTTTAATCGAGTGTCTGAGCCCCAGACTCTAACCTCACACCTTTCATACAATGTCTGAGCCCCAGACTCTAACCTCACACCTTTCATACAATGTCTGAGCCCCAGACTCCAACCTCACACCTTTAATACAGTCTCTGAGCACCAGACTCTAACCTCACACCTTTAATACAGTGTCTGAGCCCCAGACTCTAACCTCAAACCTTTAATACAGTGTCTGAGCTCCAGACTCCAACCTCACACCTTTAATACAGTCTCTGAGCTCCAGACTCCAACCTCACACCTTTAATACAGTCTCTGAGCACCAGACTCTAACCTCACACCTTTAATACAGTGTCTGAGCCACAGACTCTAACCTCAAACCTTTAATACAGTGTCTGAGCCCCAGACTCTAACCTCACACCTTTAATACAGTGTCTGAGCACCAGACTCTAACCTCACACCTTTAATACAGTGTCTGAGCCCAAGACTCTCACCTCACACCTTTAATACAGTGTCTGAGTCCCAGACTCTAACCTCACACCTTAAATACAGTGTCTGAGCTCCAGACTCTAACCTCACACCTTTAATACAGTGTCTGAGCTCCAGACTCTAACCTCACACCTTTAACACAGTGTCTGAGCCACAGACTCTAACCTCACACCTTCAATACAGTGTCTGAACCCCAGACTCTAACTTCACACCTTTAATACAGTGTCTGAGCACCAGACTCTAACCTCACACCTTTAATACAGTGTCTGAGCCCCAGACTCTAACCTCACATCTTTAATACAGTGTCTGAGCACCAGACTCTAACCTCACACCTTTAATACAGTGTCTGAGCCCCAGATTCTAACCTCACACCTTCAATACAGTGTCTGAGCCCCAGACTCTAACCTCACACCTTTAATACAGTGTCTGAGCCCCAGACTCTAACCTCAAACCTTTAATACAGTGTCTGAGCCCCAGACTCTAACCTCACACCTTTAATACAGTGTCTGAGCCCCAGACTCTAACCTCACACCTTTAATACAGTCTCTGAGCTCCATACTCCAACCTCACACCTTTAATACAGTGTCTGAGCTCCAGACTCTAACCTCACACCTTTAATACAGTGTCTGAGCCCCACACTCTAACCTCACACCTTTAATACAGTGTCTGAGCCCCAGACTCTAACCTCACACCTTTACTACAGTGTCTGAGCCCCAGACTCTAACCTCACACCTTTAATACAGTGTCTGAGACCCAGACTCTAACCTCACACCTTTACTACAGTGTCTGAGCCCAAGACTCTCACCTCACACCTTTAATACAGTGTCTGAGCCCCAAACTCTAACCTCACACCTTTCATACAATGTCTGAGCCCCAGACTCTTACCTCACACCTTTAATACAGTGTCTGAGCCCCAGTCTCTAACCTCACACCTTTAATACAGTGTCTGAGCCCCAGACTCTAACCTCACACCTTTAATACAGTGACTGAGCCCAAGACTCTCGCCTCACAACTTTAATCGAGTGTCTGAGCCCCAGACTCTAACCTCACACCTTTCATACAATGTCTGAGCCCCAGACTCTAACCTCACACCTTTCATACAATGTCTGAGCCCCAGACTCCAACCTCACACCTTTAATACAGTCTCAGAGCACCAGACTCTAACCTCACACCTTTAATACAGTGTCTGAGCCCCAGACTCTAACCTCAAACCTTTAATACAGTGTCTGAGCTCCAGACTCCAACCTCACACCTTTAATACAGTCTCTGAGCTCCAGACTCCAACCTCACACCTTTAATACAGTCTCTGAGCACCAGACTCTAACCTCACACCTTTAATACAGTGTCTGAGCCACAGACTCTAACCTCAAACCTTTAATACAGTGTCTGAGCTCCAGACTCTAATCTCACACCTTTAATACAGTGTCTGAACCCCAGACTCTAACCTCACACCTTTACTACAGTGTCTGAGCCCAAGACTCTCACCTCACACCTTTAATACAGTGTCTGAGCCCCAAACTCTAACCTCACACCTTTCATACAATGTCTGAGCCCCAGACTCTAACCTCACACCTTTAATACAGTGTCTGAGCCCCAGTCTCTAACCTCACACCTTTAATACAGTGTCTGAGCCCCAGACTCTAACCTCACACCTTTAATACAGTGACTGAGCCCAAGACTCTCGCCTCACAACTTTAATCGAGTGTCTGAGCCCCAGACTCTAACCTCACACCTTTCATACAATGTCTGAGCCCCAGACTCTAACCTCACACCTTTCATACAATGTCTGAGCCCCAGACTCCAACCTCACACCTTTAATACAGTCTCTGAGCACCAGACTCTAACCTCACACCTTTAATACAGTGTCTGAGCCCCAGACTCTAACCTCAAACCTTTAATACAGTGTCTGAGCTCCAGACTCCAACCTCACACCTTTAATACAGTCTCTGAGCTCCAGACTCCAACCTCACACCTTTAATACAGTCTCTGAGCACCAGACTCTAACCTCACACCTTTAATACAGTGTCTGAGCCACAGACTCTAACCTCAAACCTTTAATACAGTGTCTGAGCCCCAGACTCTAACCTCACACCTTTAATACAGTGTCTGAGCACCAGACTCTAACCTCACACCTTTAATACACTGTCTGAGCTCCAGACTCTAACCTCACACCTTTAATACAGTGTCTGAGCCCCAGACTCTAACCTCACACCTCTAATACAGTGTCTGAGCCCCACACTCTAACCTCACACCTTTAATACAGTGTCTGAGCTCCAGTCTCTAACCTCACACCTTTAATACAGTGTCTGAGCTTCAGACTCTAACCTCACACCTTTAATACAGTGTCTGAGCTCCAGACTCTAACCTAACACCTTTAATACAGTGTCTGACCTCCAGATTCTAACCTCACACCTTTACTACAGTGTCTGAGCCCCAGTCTCCAACCTCACACCTTTAATACAGTGTCTGAGTCCCAGACTCTAACCTCACACCTTAAATACAGTGTCTGAGCTCCAGACTCTAACCTCACACCTTTAATACAGTGTCTGAGCTCCAGGCTCAAACCTAACACCTTTAATACAGTGTCTGAGCCCAAGACTCCAACCTCACACCTTTGTTACAGTGACGGAGCTCCAGACTCCAACCTCACACCTTTAATACAGTGTCTGAGCCCCAGACTCTAACCTCACACCTTTAATACAGTGTCTGAGCCCCAGACTCTAACCTCACACCTTTAATACAGTGTCTGAGCCCAAGACTCTCACCTCACACCTTTAATACAGTGTCTGAGTCCCAGACTCTAACCTCACACCTTAAATACAGTGTCTGAGCTCCAGACTCTAACCTCACACCTTTAATACAGTGTCTGAGCTCCAGACTCTAACCTCACACCTTTAACACAGTGTCTGAGCCACGGACTCTAACCTCACACCTTCAATACAGTGTCTGAACCCCAGACTCTAACCTCACACCTTTAATACAGTGTCTGAGCACCAGACTCTAACCTCACACCTTTAATACAGTGTCTGAGCCCCAGACTCTAACCTCACATCTTTAATACAGTGTCTGAGTCCCAGACTCTAACCTCACACCTTAAATACAGTGTCTGAGCCCCAGACTCTAACCTCACACCTTTAATACAGTGTCTGAACCCCAGATTCTAACCTCACACCTTTAATACAGTGTCTGAGCACCAGACTCTAACCTCACACCTTTAATACAGTGTCTGAGCTCCAGACTCTAACCTCACACCTTTAACACAGTGTCTGAGCCACAGACTCTAACCTCACACCTTCAATACAGTGTCTGAACCCCAGACTCTAACCTCACACCTTTAATACAGTGTCTGAGCACCAGACTCTAACCTCACACCTTCAATACAGTGTCTGAACCCCAGACTCTAACCTCACACCTTTAATACAGTGTCTGAGCACCAGACTCTAACCTCACACCTTTTATACAGTGTCTGAGCCCCAGATTCTAACCTCACACCTTCAATACAGTGTCTGAGCCCCAGACTCTAACCTCACACCTTTAATACAGTGTCTGAGCCCCAGACTCTAACCTCAAACCTTTAATACAGTGTCTGCGCCCCAGACTCTAACCTCACACCTTTAATACAGTGTCTGAGCCCCAGACTCTAACCTCACACCTTTAATACAGTCTCTGAGCTCCAGACTCCAACCTCACACCTTTAATACAGTGTCTGAGCTCCAGACTCTAACCTCACACCTTTAATACAGTGTCTGAGCCCCACACTCTAACCTCACACCTTTAATACAGTGTCTGAGCCCCAGACTCTAACCTCACACCTTTAATACAGTGTCTGAGCCCCAGACTCTAACCTCACACCTTCAATACAGTGTCTGAACCCCAGACTCTAACTTCACACCTTTAATACAGTGTCTGAGCACCAGACTCTAACCTCACACCTTTAATACAGTGTCTGAGCCCCAGACTCTAACCTCACATCTTTAATACAGTGTCTGAGCACCAGACTCTAACCTCACACCTTTAATACAGTGTCTGAGCCCCAGATTCTAACCTCACACCTTCAATACAGTGTCTGAGCCCCAGACTCTAACCTCACACCTTTAATACAGTGTCTGAGCCCCAGACTCTAACCTCAAACCTTTAATACAGTGTCTGAGCCCCAGACTCTAACCTCACACCTTTAATACAGTGTCTGAGCCCCAGACTCTAACCTCACACCTTTAATACAGTCTCTGAGCTCCAGACTCCAACCTCACACCTTTAATACAGTGTCTGAGCTCCAGACTCTAACCTCACACCTTTAATACAGTGTCTGAGCCCCACACTCTAACCTCACACCTTTAATACAGTGTCTGAGCCCCAGACTCTAACCTCACACCTTTACTACAGTGTCTGAGCCCCAGACTCTAACCTCACACCTTTAATACAGTGTCTGAGACCCAGACTCTAACCTCACACCTTTACTACAGTGTCTGAGCCCAAGACTCTCACCTCACACCTTTAATACAGTGTCTGAGCCCCAAACTCTAACCTCACACCTTTCATACAATGTCTGAGCCCCAGACTCTTACCTCACACCTTTAATACAGTGTCTGAGCCCCAGTCTCTAACCTCACACCTTTAATACAGTGTCTGAGCCCCAGACTCTAACCTCACACCTTTAATACAGTGACTGAGCCCAAGACTCTCGCCTCACAACTTTAATCGAGTGTCTGAGCCCCAGACTCTAACCTCACACCTTTCATACAATGTCTGAGCCCCAGACTCTAACCTCACACCTTTCATACAATGTCTGAGCCCCAGACTCCAACCTCACACCTTTAATACAGTCTCAGAGCACCAGACTCTAACCTCACACCTTTAATACAGTGTCTGAGCCCCAGACTCTAACCTCAAACCTTTAATACAGTGTCTGAGCTCCAGACTCCAACCTCACACCTTTAATACAGTCTCTGAGCTCCAGACTCCAACCTCACACCTTTAATACAGTCTCTGAGCACCAGACTCTAACCTCACACCTTTAATACAGTGTCTGAGCCACAGACTCTAACCTCAAACCTTTAATACAGTGTCTGAGCTCCAGACTCTAATCTCACACCTTTAATACAGTGTCTGAACCCCAGACTCTAACCTCACACCTTTACTACAGTGTCTGAGCCCAAGACTCTCACCTCACACCTTTAATACAGTGTCTGAGCCCCAAACTCTAACCTCACACCTTTCATACAATGTCTGAGCCCCAGACTCTAACCTCACACCTTTAATACAGTGTCTGAGCCCCAGTCTCTAACCTCACACCTTTAATACAGTGTCTGAGCCCCAGACTCTAACCTCACACCTTTAATACAGTGACTGAGCCCAAGACTCTCGCCTCACAACTTTAATCGAGTGTCTGAGCCCCAGACTCTAACCTCACACCTTTCATACAATGTCTGAGCCCCAGACTCTAACCTCACACCTTTCATACAATGTCTGAGCCCCAGACTCCAACCTCACACCTTTAATACAGTCTCTGAGCACCAGACTCTAACCTCACACCTTTAATACAGTGTCTGAGCCCCAGACTCTAACCTCAAACCTTTAATACAGTGTCTGAGCTCCAGACTCCAACCTCACACCTTTAATACAGTCTCTGAGCTCCAGACTCCAACCTCACACCTTTAATACAGTCTCTGAGCACCAGACTCTAACCTCACACCTTTAATACAGTGTCTGAGCCACAGACTCTAACCTCAAACCTTTAATACAGTGTCTGAGCCCCAGACTCTAACCTCACACCTTTAATACAGTGTCTGAGCACCAGACTCTAACCTCACACCTTTAATACACTGTCTGAGCTCCAGACTCTAACCTCACACCTTTAATACAGTGTCTGAGCCCCAGACTCTAACCTCACACCTCTAATACAGTGTCTGAGCCCCACACTCTAACCTCACACCTTTAATACAGTGTCTGAGCTCCAGTCTCTAACCTCACACCTTTAATACAGTGTCTGAGCTTCAGACTCTAACCTCACACCTTTAATACAGTGTCTGAGCTCCAGACTCTAACCTAACACCTTTAATACAGTGTCTGACCTCCAGATTCTAACCTCACACCTTTACTACAGTGTCTGAGCCCCAGTCTCCAACCTCACACCTTTAATACAGTGTCTGAGTCCCAGACTCTAACCTCACACCTTAAATACAGTGTCTGAGCTCCAGACTCTAACCTCACACCTTTAATACAGTGTCTGAGCTCCAGGCTCAAACCTAACACCTTTAATACAGTGTCTGAGCCCAAGACTCCAACCTCACACCTTTGTTACAGTGACGGAGCTCCAGACTCCAACCTCACACCTTTAATACAGTGTCTGAGCCCCAGACTCTAACCTCACACCTTTAATACAGTGTCTGAGCCCCAGACTCTAACCTCACACCTTTAATACAGTGTCTGAGCCCAAGACTCTCACCTCACACCTTTAATACAGTGTCTGAGTCCCAGACTCTAACCTCACACCTTAAATACAGTGTCTGAGCTCCAGACTCTAACCTCACACCTTTAATACAGTGTCTGAGCTCCAGACTCTAACCTCACACCTTTAACACAGTGTCTGAGCCACGGACTCTAACCTCACACCTTCAATACAGTGTCTGAACCCCAGACTCTAACCTCACACCTTTAATACAGTGTCTGAGCACCAGACTCTAACCTCACACCTTTAATACAGTGTCTGAGCCCCAGACTCTAACCTCACATCTTTAATACAGTGTCTGAGTCCCAGACTCTAACCTCACACCTTAAATACAGTGTCTGAGCCCCAGACTCTAACCTCACACCTTTAATACAGTGTCTGAACCCCAGATTCTAACCTCACACCTTTAATACAGTGTCTGAGCACCAGACTCTAACCTCACACCTTTAATACAGTGTCTGAGCTCCAGACTCTAACCTCACACCTTTAACACAGTGTCTGAGCCACAGACTCTAACCTCACACCTTCAATACAGTGTCTGAACCCCAGACTCTAACCTCACACCTTTAATACAGTGTCTGAGCACCAGACTCTAACCTCACACCTTCAATACAGTGTCTGAACCCCAGACTCTAACCTCACACCTTTAATACAGTGTCTGAGCACCAGACTCTAACCTCACACCTTTTATACAGTGTCTGAGCCCCAGATTCTAACCTCACACCTTCAATACAGTGTCTGAGCCCCAGACTCTAACCTCACACCTTTAATACAGTGTCTGAGCCCCAGACTCTAACCTCAAACCTTTAATACAGTGTCTGCGCCCCAGACTCTAACCTCACACCTTTAATACAGTGTCTGAGCCCCAGACTCTAACCTCACACCTTTAATACAGTCTCTGAGCTCCAGACTCCAACCTCACACCTTTAATACAGTGTCTGAGCTCCAGACTCTAACCTCACACCTTTAATACAGTGTCTGAGCCCCACACTCTAACCTCACACCTTTAATACAGTGTCTGAGCCCCAGACTCTAACCTCACACCTTTAATACAGTGTCTGAGCCCCAGACTCTAACCTCACACCTTTAATACAGTGTCTGAGCCCAAGACTCTCACCTCACACCTTTAATACAGTGTCTGAGTCCCAGACTCTAACCTCACACCTTAAATACAGTGTCTGAGCTCCAGACTCTAACCTCACACCATTAATACAGTGTCTGAGCTCCAGACTCTAACCTCACACCTTTAACACAGTGTCTGAGCCACAGACTCTAACCTCACACCTTCAATACAGTGTCTGAACCCCAGACTCTAACTTCACACCTTTAATACAGTGTCTGAGCACCAGACTCTAACCTCACACCTTTAATACAGTGTCTGAGCCCCAGACTCTAACCTCACATCTTTAATACAGTGTCTGAGCACCAGACTCTAACCTCACACCTTTAATACAGTGTCTGAGCCCCAGATTCTAACCTCACACCTTCAATACAGTGTCTGAGCCCAAGACTCTAACCTCACACCTTTAATACAGTGTCTGAGCCCCAGACTCTAACCTCAAACCTTTAATACAGTGTCTGAGCCCCAGACTCTAACCTCACACCTTTAATACAGTGTCTGAGCCCCAGACTCTAACCTCACACCTTTAATACAGTCTCTGAGCTCCAGACTCCAACCTCACACCTTTAATACAGTGTCTGAGCTCCAGACTCTAACCTCACACCTTTAATACAGTGTCTGAGCCCCACACTCTAACCTCACACCTTTAATACAGTGTCTGAGCCCCAGACTCTAACCTCACACCTTTACTACAGTGTCTGAGCCCCAGACTCTAACCTCACACCTTTAATACAGTGTCTGAAACTCAGACTCTAACCTCACACCTTTAATACAGTGTCTGAGCCCCAGACTCCAACCTCACACCTTTAATACAGTGTCTGAGCCCCAGACTCTAACCTCACACCTTTAATACAGTGTCTGAGCCCCACACTCTAACCTCACACCTTGAATACAGTGTCTGAGCTCCAGTCTCTAACCTCACACCTTTAATACAGTGTCTGACTTCCAGACTCTATCCTCACACCTTTAATACAGTGTCTGAGCCCCAGACTGTAACCTCAGACCTTTAATACAGTGTCTGAGCCTCAGTCTCCAACCTCACACCTTTAATACAGTGTCTGAGCTCCAGACTCTAACCTCACACCTTTAATACAGTGTCTGAGCTCCAGACTCTAACCGAACACCTAAGATCAGTGTCTGAGCTCCAGACTCTAACCTCACACCTTTAATACAGTGTCTGAGCCCCAGTCTCCAACCTCACACCTTTAATACAGTGTCTGAGTCCCAGACTCTAACCTCACACCTTAAATACAGTGTCTGAGCTCCAGACTCTAACCTCACACCTTTAATACAGTGTCTGAGCTCCAGACTCTAACCTCACACCTTTAACACAGTGTCTGAGCCACAGACTCTAACCTCACACCTTCAATACAGTGTCTGAGCCCCAGACTCCAACCTCACACCTTTAATACAGTGTCTGAGCCCCAGACTCTAACCTCACACCTTTAATACAGTGTCTGAGCCCCAGACTCTAACCTCACACCTTTAATACAGTGTCGGTGCCCCAGACTCCAACCTCACACCTTTAATACAGTGTCTGAGACCGAGACTCTAACCTCACACCTTTAATAGAGTGTCTGAGCCCCAGACTCTAACCTCACACCTTTAATACAGTGTCTGAACCCCAGACTCTAACCTCACACCTTTAATACAGTGTCTGAGCCCCAGACTCTAACCTCAAACCTTTAATACAGTGTCTGATCCCCAGACTCTAACCACACACCTTTAATACAGTGTCTGAGCTCCAGACTCCAACCTCACACCTTTAATACAGTGTCTGAGTCCCAGACTCTAACCTCACACCTTTAATACAGTGTCTGAGCCCCAGACTCTAACCACACACCTTTAATACAGTGTCTGAGCTCCAGACTCCAACCTCACACCTTTAATACAGTGTCTGAGTCCCAGACTCTAACCTCACACCTTTAATACAGTGTCTGAGTCCCAGACTCTAACCTCACACCTTTAATACAGTGTCTGAGACCCAGACTCCAACCTCACACCTTTAATACAGTGTCTGAGCTCCAGTCTCTAACCTCACACCTTTAATACAGTGTCTGAGCTCCAGACTCGAACCTCACACCTTTAATACAGTGTCTGAGCCCCAAAGTCTAACCTCACACCTTTAATACAGTGTCTGAGCCCCAGACTCTAACCTCACACCATTAATACAGTGTTTGAGCCCCGGACTCTAACCTCACACCTTTAATACAGTGTCTGAGCCCCAGACTCTAACCTCACACCTTTAATACAGTGTCTGAGCTCCAGACTCTAACCTCACACCTTTACTACAGTGTCTGAGCCCAAGACTCTAACCTCACACCTTTAATACAGTGTCTGAGCTCCAGACTCTAACCTCACACCTTTACTACAGTGTCTGAGCCCCAGACTCTAACCTAACACCTTTAATACAGTGTCTGAGCCCAAGACTCTAACCACACACCTTTAATACAGTGTCTGTGCCCCAGACTCTAACCTCACACCTTTAATACAGTGTCTGAGCCCCAGACTCTAACCTAACACCTTTAATACAGTGTCTGAGCTCCAGACTCTAACCTCACACCTTTAATACAGTGTCTGTGCCCCAGACTCTAACCTCACACCTTTAATACAGTGTCTGAACCCCAGACTCTAACCTCACACCTTTACTACAGTGTCTGAGCCCAAGACTCTCACCTCACACCTTTAATACAGTGTCTGAGCCACAGACTCTAACCTCACACCTTTCATACAATGTCTGAGCCCCAGACTCTAACCTCACACCTTTAATACAGTGTCTGAGCCCCAGTCTCTAACCTCACACCTTTAATACAGTGTCTGAGCCCCAGACTCTAACCTCACACCTTTAATACAGTGACTGAGCCCAAGACTCTCGCCTCACACCTTTAATCGAGTGTCTGAGCCCCAGACTCTAACCTCACACCTTTAACACAGTGTCTGAGCCACAGACTCTAACATCACACCTTCAATACAGTATCTGAACCCCAGACTCTAACCTCACACCTTTAATACAGTGTCTGAACCCCAGACTCTAACCTCACACCTTTAATACAGTGTCTGAGCACCAGACTCTAACCTCACGCCTTTAATACAGTGTCTGAGCCCCAGATTCTAACCTCACACCTTTAATACAGTGTCTGAGCACCAGACTCTAACCTCACACCTTTAATACAGTGTCTGAGCCCCAGACTCTAACCTCAGACCTTAAATACAGTGTCTGAGCCCCAGACTCTAACCTCAAACCTTTAATACAGTGTCTGAGCCCCAGAGTCTAACCTCAAACCTTTAATACAGTGTCTGAGCCCCAGACGCTAACCTCAAACCTTTAATACAGTGTCTGAGCCCCAGACTCTAACCACACACCTTTAATACAGTGTCTGAGCTCCAGACTCCAACCTCACACCTTTAATACAGTGTCTGAGTCCCAGACTCTAACCTCACACCTTTAATACAGTGTCTGAGCCCCAGACTCTAACCACACACCTTTAATACAGTGTCTGAGCTCCAGACTCTAACCTCACACCTTTAATACAGTGTCTGAGCCCCAGATTCTAACCTCACACCTTTAATACAGTGTCTGAGCACCAGACTCTAACCTCACATCTTTAATACAGTGTCTGAGCTCCAGACTCTAACCTCACACCTTTAACACAGTGTCTGAGCCACAGACTCTAACCTCACACCTTCAATACAGTGTCTGAACCCCAGACTCTAACCTCACACCTTTAATACAGTGTCTGAGCACCAGATTCTAACCTCACACCTTCAATACAGTGTCTGAACCCCAGACTCTAACCTCACACCTTTAATACAGTGTCTGAGCACCAGACTCTAACCTCACACCTTTAATACAGTGTCTGAGCCCCAGATTCTAACCTCACACCTTCAATACAGTGTCTGAGCCCCAGACTCTAACCTCACACCTTTAATACAGTGTCTGAGCCCCAGACTCTTTCCTCAAACCTTTAATACAGTGTCTGAGCCCCAGACTCTAACCTCACACCTTTAATACAGTGTCTGAGCCCCAGACTCTAACCTCACACCTTTAATACAGTCTCTGAGATCCAGACTCCAACCTCACACCTTTAATACAGTGTCTGAGCTCCAGACTCCAACCTCACACCTTTAATACAGTGTCTGAGCCCCACACTCTAACCTCACACCTTTAATACAGTGTCTGAGCCCCAGACTCTAACCTCACACCTTTACTACAGTGTCTGAGCCCCAGACTCTAACCTCACACCTTTAATACAGTGTCTGAGACCCAGACTCTAACCTCACACCTTTAATACAGTGTCTGAGCCCGAGACTCTAACCTCACAACTTTAACACAGTGTCTGAGCCACACACTCTAACCTCACACCTTCAATACAGTGTCTGAGCCCCAGTCTCTAACCTCACACCTTTAATACAGTGTCTGAGCTCCAGACTCCAACCTCACACCTTTAATACAGTGTCTGAGCCCCAGACTCTAACCTCACACCTTTAATACAGTGTCTGAGCCCCACACTCTAACCTCACACCTTGAATACAGTGTCTGAGCTCCAGTCTCTAACCTCACACCTTTAATACAGTGTCTGACTTCCAGACTCTATCCTCACACCTTTAATACAGTGTCTGAGCCCCAGACTGTAACCTCAGACCTTTAATACAGTGTCTGAGCCTCAGTCTCCAACCTCACACCTTTAATACAGTGTCTGAGCTCCAGACTCTAACCCCACACCTTTAATACAGTGTCTGAGCTCTAGACTCTAACCGAACACCTTTAAATCAGTGTCTGAGCTCCAGACTCTAACCTCACACCTTTAATACAGTGTCTGAGCCCCAGTCTCCAACCTCACACCTTTAATACAGTGTCTGAGTCCCAGACTCTAACCTCATACCTTAAATACAGTGTCTGAGCTCCAGACTCTAACCTCACACCTTTAATACAGTATCTGAGCTCCAGGCTCTAACCTAACACCTTTAATACAGTGTCTGAGCCCAAGACTCCAACCTCACACCTTTAATACAGTGACGGAGCTCCAGACTCCAACCTCACACCTTTAATACAGTGTCTGAGCCCCAGACTCTAACCTAACACCTTTAATACAGTGTCTGAGCCCAAGACTCCAACCTCACACCTTTGTTACAGTGACGGAGCTCCAGACTCCAACCTCACACCTTTAATACAGTGTCTGAGCCCCAGACTCTAACCTCAAACCTTTAATACAGTGTCTGAGCCCCAGACTCTAACCTCACACCTTTAATACAGTATCTGAGCCATACACTCTAACCTCACACCTTTAATACAGTGTCTGAGCCCCAGACTCTAACCTCACACCTTTAATACAGTGTCTGAGCCCCACTCCCTAACCTCACACCCTTAATACAGTGTCTGAGCCCCAGACTCTAACCTCACACCTTTAATACAGTGTCTGAGCCCCACACTCTAACCTCACACCTTTAATACAGTGTCTGAGCCCCAGACTCTAACCTCACACCTTTACTACAGTGTCTGAGCCCCAGACTCTAACCTCACACCTTTAATACAGTGTCTGAGACCCAGACTCTAACCTCACACCTTTAATACAGTGTCTGAGCCCCAGACTCTAACCTCACAACTTTAACACAGTGTCTGAGCCACACACTCTAACCTCACACCTTCAATACAGTGTCTGAGCCCCAGTCTCTAACCTCACACCTTTAATACAGTGTCTGAGCTCCAGACTCCAACCTCACACCTTTAATACAGTGTCTGAGCCCCAGACTCTAACCTCACACCTTTAATACAGTGTCTGAGCCCCACACTCTAACCTCACACCTTTAATACAGTGTCTGAGCTCCAGACTCCAACCTCACACCTTTAATACAGTGTCTGAGCTCCAGACTCTAACCTCACACCTTTAATACAGTGTCTGAACCCCAGTCTCCAACCTCACACCTTTAATACAGTGTCTGAGCTCCAGACTCTAACCTCACACCTTTAATAGTGTCTGAGCTCCAGACTCTAACCTCACACCTTTAATACAGTGTCTGAGCCCCAGACTCTAACCTAACACCTTTAATACACTGTCTGAGCCCCAGTCTCCAACCTCACACCTTTAGTACAGTGTCTGAGTCCCAGACTCTAACCTCACACCTTTAATACAGTGTCTGAGCCCCAGACTCTAACCTCACACCTTTAATACAGTGTCTGAGCCCCAGACTCTAACCTCACACCTTTAATACAGTGTCTGAGCCCCAGACTCTAACCTCACACCTTTAATACAGTGTCGGTGCGCCAGACACCAAAGTCACACCTTTAATACAGTGTCTGAGACCGAGACTCTAACCTCACACCTTTAATAGAGTGTCTGAGCCCCAGACTCTAACCTCACACCTTTAACACAGTGTCTGAGCCACAGACTCTAACCTCACACCTTCAATACAGTGTCTGAACCCCAGACTCTAACCTCACACCTTTAATACAGTGTCTGAGCACCAGACTCTAACCTCACACCTTTAATACAGTGTCTGAGCCCCAGATTCTGACCTCACACCTTTAATACAGTGTCTGAGCACCAGACTCTAACCTCACACCTTTAATACAGTGTCTGAGCCCCAGACTCTAACCTCACACCTTTAATACAGTGTCTGAGCCCCAGACTCTAACCTCAAACCTTTAATACAGTGTCTGAGCCCCAGACTCCAACCTCAAACCTTTAATACAGTGTCTGAGCCCCAGACTCTAACCTCAAACCTTTAATACAGTGTCTGAGCCCCAGACTCTAACCACACAGCTTTAATACAGTGTCTGAGCTCCAGACTCCAACCTCACACCTTTAATACAGTGTCTGAGTCCCAGACTCTAACCTCACACCTTTAATACAGTGTCTGAGCCCCAGACTCTAACCACACACCTTTAATACAGTGTCTGAGCTCCAGACTCCAACCTCACACCTTTAATACAGTGTCTGAGTCCCAGACTCTAACCTCACACCTTTAATACAGTGTCTGAGTCCCAGACTCTAACCTCACACCTTTAATACAGTGTCTGAGACCCAGACTCCAACCTCACACCTTTAATACAGTGTCTGAGCTCCAGTCTCCAACCTCACACCTTTAATACAGTGTCTGAGCTCCAGACTCTAACCTCTCACCTTTAATCCAGTGTCTGAGCCCCAAAGTCTAACCTCACACCTTTAATACAGTGTCTGAGCTCCAGACTCTAACCTCACATCTTTAATACAGTGTCTGAGACCCAGACTCTAACCTCACACCTTTAATACAGTGTCTGAGCCCAAGACTCTAACCTCACACCTTTACTACAGTGTCTGAGCCCAAGACTCCAACTTCACACCTTTACTACAGTGTCTGAGCCCAAGACTCTAACCTCACTCCTTAATACAGTGTCTGAACCCCAGACTCTAACCTCACACCTTTTATACAATGTCTGAGCCCCAGACTCTAACCTCACACCTTTAATACAGTGTCTGAGCCCCAGTCTCTAACCTCACACCTTTAATACAGTGTCTGAGCCCCAGACTCTAACCTCACACCTTTAATACAGTGACTGAGCCCAAGACTCTCGCCTCACACCTTTAATAGAGTGTCTGAGCCCCAGACTCTAACCTCACACCTTTAACACAGTGTCTGAGCCACAGACTCTAACCTCACACCTTCAATACAGTGTCTGAACCCCAGACTCTAACCTCACACCTTTAATACAGTGTCTGAGCACCAGACTCTAACCTCACACCTTTAATACAGTGTCTGAGCCCCAGATTCTAACCTCACATCTTTAATACAGTGTCTGAGCACCAGACTCTAACCTCACACCTTTAATACAGTGTCTGAGCCCCAGACTCTAACCTCACACCTTAAATACAGTGTCTGAGCCCCAGACTCTAACCTCAAACCTTTAATACAGTGTCTGAGCCCCAGAGTCTAACCTCAAACCTTTAATACAGTGTCTGAGCCCCAGACTCTAACCTCAAACCTTTAATACAGTGTCTGAGCCCCAGACTCTAACCACACACCTTTAATACAGTGTCTGAGCTCCAGACTCCAACCTCACACCTTTAATACAGTGTCTGAGTCCCAGACTCTAACCTCACACCTTTAATACAGTGTCTGAGCCCCAGACTCTAACCACACACCTTTAATACAGTGTCTGAGCTCCAGACTCCAACCTCACACCTTGAATACAGTGTCTGAGTCCCAGACTCTAACCTCACACCTTTAATACAGTGTCTGAGCCCCAGACTCTAACCACACACCTTTAATACAGTGTCTGAGCTCCAGACTCCAACCTCACACCTTTAATACAGTGTCTGAGCCCCGGACTCTAACCTCACACCTTTAATACAGTGTCTGAGCCCCAGACCCTAACCTCACACCTTTAATACAGTGTCTGAGCCCCAGTCTCTAACCTCACACCTTTAATACAGTGTCTGAGCCCCAGACTCTAACCTCACAACTTTAATACAGTGTCTGAGCCCCAGTCTGCAACCTCACACCTTTAATACAGTGTCTGAGCTCCAGACTCTAACCTCACACCTTTAATACAGTGTCTGAGCTCCAGACTCTAACCTCACACCTTTAATACAGTGTCTGAGCTCCAGACTCTAACCTAACACCTTTAATACAGTGTCTGAGCTCCAGACTCTAACCTCACACCTTTAATACAGTGTCTGAGCCCCAGTCTCCAACCTCACGACTTTAATACAGTGTCTGAGTCCCAGACTCTAACCTCACACCTTAAATACAGTGTCTGAGCCCCAGACTCTAACCTCACACCTTTAACACAGTGTCTGAGCCACAGACTCTAACCTCACACCTTCAATACAGTGTCTGAACCCCAGACTCTAACCTCACACCTTTAATACAGTGTCTGAGCACCAGACTCTAACCTCACACCTTTAATACAGTGTCTGAGCCCCAGATTCTAACCTCACACCTTTAATACAGTGTCTGAGCACCAGACTCTAACCTCACACCTTTAATACAGTGTCTGAGCTCCAGACTCTAACCTCACATCTTTAACACAGTGTCTGAGCCACAGACTCTAACCACACACCTTCAATACAGTGTCTGAACCCCAGACTCTAACCTCACACCTTTAATACAGTGTCTGAGCACCAGACTCTAACCTCACACCTTCAATACAGTGTCTGAACCCCAGACTCTAACCTCACACCTTTAATACAGTGTCTGAGCCCCAGATTCTAACCTCACACCTTTAATACAGTGTCTGAGCTCCAGACTCTAACATCACACCTTTAATACTGTGTCTGAGTCCCAGATTCTAACCTCACACCTTTAATACAGTGTCTGAGCTCCAGACTCTAACCTCACACCTTTAATACAGTGTCTGAGCCCCAGACTCTATCCTCACACCTTTAATACAGTGTCTGAGCTCCAGACTCTAACCCCACACCTTTAATACAGTGTCTGAGCCCCACTCCCTAACCTCACACCTTTAATACAGTGTCTGAGCCCCAGACTCTAACCTCACACCTTTAATACAGTATCTGAGCCCCACACTCTAACCTCACACCTTTAATACAGTGTCTGAGCCCCAGACTCTAACCTCACACCTTTAAAACAGTGTCTGAGCCCCACTCCCTAACCTCACACCTTTAATACAGTGTCTGAGCCCCAGACTCTAACCTCACACCTTTAATACAGTGTCTGAGCCCCACACTCTAACCTCACACCTTTAATACAGTGTCTGAGCCCCAGAGTCTAACCTCACACCTTTACTACAGTGTCTGAGCCCCAGAATCTAACCTCACACCTTTAATACAGTGTCTGAGCCCCAGACTCTAACCTCACACCTTTAATACAGTGTCTGAGCCCCAGACTCTAACCTCACAACTTTAACACAGTGTCTGAGCCACACACTCTAACCTCACACCTTCAATACAGTGACTGAGCCCCAGTCTCTAACCTCACACCTTTAATACAGTGTCTGAGCTCCAGACTCCAACCTCACACCTTTAATACAGTGTCTGAGCCCCAGACTCTAACCTCACACCTTTAATACAGTGTCTCAGCCCCACACTCTAACCTCACACCTTTAATACAGTGTCTGAGCTCCAGTCTCTAACCTCACACCTTTAATACAGTGTCTGAGCCCCAGACTCTAACCTCACACCTTTAATACAGTGTCTGAGCCCCAGTCTCCAACCTCACACCTTTAATACAGTGTCTGAGCTCCAGACTCTAACCTCACACCTTTAATACAGTGTCTGAGCTCCAGACTCTAACCTAACACCTTTAATACAGTGTCTGAGCTCCAGACTCTAACCTCACACCATTAATACTGTGTCTGAGCTCCAGACTCTAACCTCACACCTTTAATACAATGTCTGAGCCCCAGACTCTAACCTCACACCTTTAATACAGTGTCTGAGCTCCAGACTCCAACCTCACACCTTTAATACAGTGTCTGAGCTCCAGACTTTAACCACACACCTTTAATACAGTGTCTGAGCTCCAGACTCCAACCTCACACCTTTAATACAGTGTCTGAGCTCCAGACTCCAACCTCACACCTTTAATACAGTGTCTGAGCTCCAGACTCCAACCTCACACCTTTAATACAGTGTCTGAGCCCCAGACTCTAACCTCAAACCTTTAATACAGTGTCTGAGCCCCAGACTCCAACCTCAAACCTTTAATACAGTGTCTGAGCCCCAGACTCTAACCTCAAACCTTTAATACAGTGTCTGAGCCCCAGACTCTAACCACACAGCTTTAATACAGTGTCTGAGCTCCAGACTCCAACCTCACACCTTTAATACAGTGTCTGAGTCCCAGACTCTAACCTCACACCTTTAATACAGTGTCTGAGCCCCAGACTCTAACCACACACCTTTAATACAGTGTCTGAGCTCCAGACTCCAACCTCACACCTTTAATACAGTGTCTGAGCCCCGGACTCTAACCTCACACCTTTAGTGTCTGAGCCCGAGACTCTAACCTCACACCTTTAATACAGTGTCTGAGCGCCAGTCTATAACCTCACACCTTTAATACAGTGTCTGAGCCCCAGACTCTAACCTCACACCTTTAATACAGTGTCTGAGCCCCAGTCTCTAACCTCACACCTTTAATACAGTGTATGAGCCCCAGACTCTAACCACACACCGTTAATACAGTGTCTGAGCTCCAGACTCCAACCTCACACCTTTAATACAGTGTCTGAGTCCCAGATTCTAACCTCACACCTTTAATACAGTGTCTGAGCCCCAGACTCTAACCACACACCTTTAATACAGTGTCTGAGCTCCAGACTCCAACCTCACACCTTTAATACAGTGTCTGAGTCCCAGACTCTAACCTCACACCTTTAATACAGTGTCTGAGCCCCAGACTCTAACCACACACCTTTAATACAGTGTCTGAGCTCCAGACTCCAACCTCACACCTTTAATACAGTGTCTGAGCCCCGGACTCTAACCTCACACCTTTAATACAGTGTCTGAGCCCCAGACTCTAACCTCACACCTTTAATACAGTGTCTGAGCCCCAGTCTCTAACCTCACACCTTTAATACAGTGTCTGAGCCCCAGACTCTAACCTCACAACTTTAATACAGTGTCTGAGCCCCAGTCTGCAACCTCACACCTTTAATACAGTGTCTGAGCTCCAGACTCTAACCTCACACCTTTAATACAGTGTCTGAGCTCCAGACTCTAACCTCACACCTTTAATACAGTGTCTGAGCTCCAGACTCTAACCTAACACCTTTAATACAGTGTCTGAGCTCCAGACTCTAACCTCACACCTTTAACACAGTGTCTGAGCCACAGACTCTAACCACACACCTTCAATACAGTGTCTGAACCCCAGACTCTAACCTCACACCTTCAATACAGTGTCTGAACCCCAGACTCTAACCTCACACCTTTAATACAGTGTCTGAGCACCAGACTCTAACCTCACACCTTCAATACAGTGTCGGAGCCCCAGATTCTAACCTCACACCTTTAATACAGTGTCTGAGCACCAGACTCTAACCTCACACCTTTAATACAGTGTCTGAGCTCCAGACTCTAACCTCACACCTTTAACACAGTGTCTGAGCCACAGACTCTAACCACACACCTTCAATACAGTGTCTGAACCCCAGACTCTAACCTCACACCTTTAATACAGTGTCTGAGCACCAGACTCTAACCTCACACCTTCAATACAGTGTCTGAACCCCAGACTCTAACCTCACACCTTTAATACAGTGTCTGAGCCCCAGATTCTAACCTCACACCTTTAATACAGTGTCTGAGCTCCAGACTCTAACATCACACCTTTAATACTGTGTCTGAGTCCCAGATTCTAACCTCACACCTTTAATACAGTGTCTGAGCTCCAGACTCTAACCTCACACCTTTAATACAGTGTCTGAGCCCCAGACTCTATCCTCACACCTTTAATACAGTGTCTGAGCCCCAGACTCTAACCTCACACCTTTAATACAGTGTCTGAGCCCCACACTCTAACCTCACACCTTTAATACAGTGTCTGAGCCCCAGACTCTAACCTCACACCTTTACTACAGTGTCTGAGCCCCAGACTCTAACCTCACACCTTTACTACAGTGTCTGAGCCCCAGACTCTAACCTCACACCTTTAATACAGTGTCTGAGCGCCAGACTCTAACCTCACACCTTTACTACAGTGTCTGAGCCCCAGACTCTAACCTCACACCTTTAATACAGTGTCTGAGACCCAGACTCTAACCTCACACCTTTAATACAGTGTCTGAGCCCCAGACTCTAACCTCACAACTTTAACACAGTGTCTGAGCCACACACTCTACCCTCACACCTTCAATACAGTGTCTGAGCCCCAGTCTCTAACCTCACACCTTTAATACAGTGTCTGAGCTCCAGACTCCAACCTCACACCTTTAATACAGTGTCTGAGCCCCAGACTCTAACCTCACACCTTTAATACAGTGTCTGAGCCCCACACTCTAACCTCACACCTTTAATACAGTGTCTGAGCTCCAGTCTCTAACCTCACACCTTTAATACAGTGTCTGAGCTCCAGACTCTAACCTCACACCTTTAATACAGTGTCTGAGCCCCAGTCTCCAACCTCACACCTTTAATACAGTGTCTGAGCTCCAGACTCTAACCTCACACCTTTAATACAGTGTCTGAGCTCCAGACTATAACCTAACACCTTTAATACAGTGTCTGAGCTCCAGACTCTAACCTCACACCATTAATACAGTGTCTGAGCTCCAGACTCTAACCTCACACCTTTAATACAGTGTCTGAGCCCCAGACACTAACCTAACACCTTTAATACACTGTCTGAGCCCCAGTCTCCAACCTCACACCTTTAATACAGTGTCTGAGTCCCAGACTCTAACCTCACACCTTAAATACAGTGTCTGAGCTCCAGACTCTAACCTCACACCTTTAATACAGTGTCTGAGCTCCAGGCTCTAACCTAACACCTTTAAAACAGTGTCTGAGCTCAAGACTCCAACCTTACACCTTTAATACAGTGACGGAGCTCCAGACTCCAACCTCACACCTTTAATACAGTGTCTGAGCCCCAGACTCTAACCTCACACCTTTAATACAGTGTCTGTGGCCCAGACTCCAACCTCACACCTTTAATACAGTGTCTGAGCCCCAGACTCTAACCTAACACCTTTAATACAGTGTCTGAGCCCCAGTCTCCAACCTCACACCTTTAATACAGTGTCTGAGTCCCAGACTCTAACCTCACACCTTAAATACAGTGTCTGAGCTCCAGACTCTAACCTCACACCTTAAATACAGTGTCTGAGCTCCAGACTCTAACCTCACACCTTTAACACAGTGTCTGAGCCACAGACTCTAACCTCGCACCTTCAATACAGTGTCTGAGCCACAGACTCCAACCTCACACCTTTAATACAGTGTCTGAGCCCCAGACTCTAACCTCACACCTTTAATACAGTGTCTGAGCCCCAGACTCTAACCTCACACCTTTAATACAGTGTCGGTGCCCCAGACACCAACCTCACACCTTTAATACAGTGTCTGAGACCGAGACTCTAACCTCACACCTTTAATAGAGTGTCTGAGCCCCAGACTCTAACCTCACACCTTTAACACAGTGTCTGAGCCACAGACTCTAACCTCACACCTTCAATACAGTGTCTGAACCCCAGACTCTAACCTCTCACCTTTAATCCAGTGTCTGAGCCCCAAAGTCTAACCTCACACCTTTAATACAGTGTCTGAGCTCCAGACTCTAACCTCACATCTTTAATACAGTGTCTGAGACCCAGACTCTAACCTCACACCTTTAATACAGTGTCTGAGCCCAAGACTCTAACCTCACACCTTTACTACAGTGTCTGAGCCCAAGACTCCAACTTCACACCTTTACTACAGTGTCTGAGCCCAAGACTCTAACCTCACTCCTTAATACAGTGTCTGAACCCCAGACTCTAACCTCACACCTTTTATACAATGTCTGAGCCCCAGACTCTAACCTCACACCTTTAATACAGTGTCTGAGCCCCAGTCTCTAACCTCACACCTTTAATACAGTGTCTGAGCCCCAGACTCTAACCTCACACCTTTAATACAGTGACTGAGCCCAAGACTCTCGCCTCACACCTTTAATAGAGTGTCTGAGCCCCAGACTCTAACCTCACACCTTTAACACAGTGTCTGAGCCACAGACTCTAACCTCACACCTTCAATACAGTGTCTGAACCCCAGACTCTAACCTCACACCTTTAATACAGTGTCTGAGCACCAGACTCTAACCTCACACCTTTAATACAGTGTCTGAGCCCCAGATTCTAACCTCACATCTTTAATACAGTGTCTGAGCACCAGACTCTAACCTCACACCTTTAATACAGTGTCTGAGCCCCAGACTCTAACCTCACACCTTAAATACAGTGTCTGAGCCCCAGACTCTAACCTCAAACCTTTAATACGGTGTCTGAGCCCCAGAGTCTAACCTCAAACCTTTAATACAGTGTCTGAGCCCCAGACTCTAACCTCAAACCTTTAATACAGTGTCTGAGCCCCAGACTCTAACCACACACCTTTAATACAGTGTCTGAGCTCCAGACTCCAACCTCACACCTTTAATACAGTGTCTGAGTCCCAGACTCTAACCTCACACCTTTAATACAGTGTCTGAGCCCCAGACTCTAACCACACACCTTTAATACAGTGTCTGAGCTCCAGACTCCAACCTCACACCTTGAATACAGTGTCTGAGTCCCAGACTCTAACCTCACACCTTTAATACAGTGTCTGAGCCCCAGACTCTAACCACACACCTTTAATACAGTGTCTGAGCTCCAGACTCCAACCTCACACCTTTAATACAGTGTCTGAGCCCCGGACTCTAACCTCACACCTTTAATACAGTGTCTGAGCCCCAGACCCTAACCTCACACCTTTAATACAGTGTCTGAGCCCCAGTCTCTAACCTCACACCTTTAATACAGTGTCTGAGCCCCAGACTCTAACCTCACAACTTTAATACAGTGTCTGAGCCCCAGTCTGCAACCTCACACCTTTAATACAGTGTCTGAGCTCCAGACTCTAACCTCACACCTTAAATACAGTGTCTGAGCTCCAGACTCTAACCTCACACCTTTAATACAGTGTCTGAGCTCCAGACTCTAACCTAACACCTTTAATACAGTGTCTGAGCTCCAGACTCTAACCTCACACCTTTAATACAGTGTCTGAGCCCCAGTCTCCAACCTCACGACTTTAATACAGTGTCTGAGTCCCAGACTCTAACCTCACACCTTAAATACAGTGTCTGAGCCCCAGACTCTAACCTCACACCTTTAACACAGTGTCTGAGCCACAGACTCTAACCTCACACCTTCAATACAGTGTCTGAACCCCAGACTCTAACCTCACACCTTTAATACAGTGTCTGAGCACCAGACTCTAACCTCACACCTTTAATACAGTGTCTGAGCCCCAGATTCTAACCTCACACCTTTAATACAGTGTCTGAGCACCAGACTCTAACCTCACACCTTTAATACAGTGTCTGAGCTCCAGACTCTAACCTCACATCTTTAACACAGTGTCTGAGCCACAGACTCTAACCACACACCTTCAATACAGTGTCTGAACCCCAGACTCTAACCTCACACCTTTAATACAGTGTCTGAGCACCAGACTCTAACCTCACACCTTCAATACAGTGTCTGAACCCCAGACTCTAACCTCACACCTTTAATACAGTGTCTGAGCCCCAGATTCTAACCTCACACCTTTAATACAGTGTCTGAGCTCCAGACTCTAACATCACACCTTTAATACTGTGTCTGAGTCCCAGATTCTAACCTCACACCTTTAATACAGTGTCTGAGCTCCAGACTCTAACCTCACACCTTTAATACAGTGTCTGAGCCCCAGACTCTATCCTCACACCTTTAATACAGTGTCTGAGCTCCAGACTCTAACCCCACACCTTTAATACAGTGTCTGAGCCCCACTCCCTAACCTCACACCTTTAATACAGTGTCTGAGCCCCAGACTCTAACCTCACACCTTTAATACAGTATCTGAGCCCCACACTCTAACCTCACACCTTTAATACAGTGTCTGAGCCCCAGACTCTAACCTCACACCTTTAAAACAGTGTCTGAGCCCCACTCCCTAACCTCACACCTTTAATACAGTGTCTGAGCCCCAGACTCTAACCTCACACCTTTAATACAGTGTCTGAGCCCCACACTCTAACCTCACACCTTTAATACAGTGTCTGAGCCCCAGAGTCTAACCTCACACCTTTACTACAGTGTCTGAGCCCCAGACTCTAACCTCACACCTTTAATACAGTGTCTGAGCCCCAGACTCTAACCTCACACCTTTAATACAGTGTCTGAGCCCCAGACTCTAACCTCACAACTTTAACACAGTGTCTGAGCCACACACTCTAACCTCACACCTTCAATACAGTGTCTGAGCCCCAGTCTCTAACCTCACACCTTTAATACAGTGTCTGAGCTCCAGACTCCAACCTCACACCTTTAATACAGTGTCTGAGCCCCAGACTCTAACCTCACACCTTTAATACAGTGTCTCAGCCCCACACTCTAACCTCACACCTTTAATACAGTGTCTGAGCTCCAGTCTCTAACCTCACACCTTTAATACAGTGTCTGAGCCCCAGACTCTAACCTCACACCTTTAATACAGTGTCTGAGCCCCAGTCTCCAACCTCACACCTTTAATACAGTGTCTGAGCTCCAGACTCTAACCTCACACCTTTAATACAGTGTCTGAGCTCCAGACTCTAACCTAACACCTTTAATACAGTGTCTGAGCTCCAGACTCTAACCTCACACCATTAATACAGTGTCTGAGCTCCAGACTCTAACCTCACACCTTTAATACAATGTCTGAGCCCCAGACTCTAACCTCACACCTTTAATACAGTGTCTGAGCTCCAGACTCCAACCTCACACCTTTAATACAGTGTCTGAGCTCCAGACTTTAACCACACACCTTTAATACAGTGTCTGAGCTCCAGACTCCAACCTCACACCTTTAATACAGTGTCTGAGCTCCAGACTCCAACCTCACACCTTTAATACAGTGTCTGAGCTCCAGACTCCAACCTCACACCTTTAATACAGTGTCTGAGCTCGAGACTCCAACCTCACACCTTTAATACAGTGTCTGAGCCCCGGACTCTAACCTCACACCTTTAGTGTCTGAGCCCGAGACTCTAACCTCACACCTTTAATACAGTGTCTGAGCGCCAGTCTATAACCTCACACCTTTAATACAGTGTCTGAGCCCCAGACTCTAACCTCACACCTTTAATACAGTGTCTGAGCCCCAGTCTCTAACCTCACACCTTTAATACAGTGTATGAGCCCCAGACTCTAACCACACACCGTTAATACAGTGTCTGAGCTCCAGACTCCAACCTCACACCTTTAATACAGTGTCTGAGTCCCAGATTCTAACCTCACACCTTTAATACAGTGTCTGAGCCCCAGACTCTAACCACACACCTTTAATACAGTGTCTGAGCTCCAGACTCCAACCTCACACCTTTAATACAGTGTCTGAGTCCCAGACTCTAACCTCACACCTTTAATACAGTGTCTGAGCCCCAGACTCTAACCACACACCTTTAATACAGTGTCTGAGCTCCAGACTCCAACCTCACACCTTTAATACAGTGTCTGAGCCCCGGACTCTAACCTCACACCTTTAATACAGTGTCTGAGCCCCAGACTCTAACCTCACACCTTTAATACAGTGTCTGAGCCCCAGTCTCTAACCTCACACCTTTAATACAGTGTCTGAGCCCCAGACTCTAACCTCACAACTTTAATACAGTGTCTGAGCCCCAGTCTGCAACCTCACACCTTTAATACAGTGTCTGAGCTCCAGACTCTAACCTCACACCTTTAATACAGTGTCTGAGCTCCAGACTCTAACCTCACACCTTTAATACAGTGTCTGAGCTCCAGACTCTAACCTAACACCTTTAATACAGTGTCTGAGCTCCAGACTCTAACCTCACACCTTTAACACAGTGTCTGAGCCACAGACTCTAACCACACACCTTCAATACAGTGTCTGAACCCCAGACTCTAACCTCACACCTTCAATACAGTGTCTGAACCCCAGACTCTAACCTCACACCTTTAATACAGTGTCTGAGCACCAGACTCTAACCACACACCTTTAATACAGTGTCGGAGCCCCAGATTCTAACCTCACACCTTTAATACAGTGTCTGAGCACCAGACTCTAACCTCACACCTTTAATACAGTGTCTGAGCTCCAGACTCTAACCTCACACCTTTAACACAGTGTCTGAGCCACAGACTCTAACCACACACCTTCAATACAGTGTCTGAACCCCAGACTCTAACCTCACACCTTTAATACAGTGTCTGAGCACCAGACTCTAACCTCACACCTTCAATACAGTGTCTGAACCCCAGACTCTAACCTCACACCTTTAATACAGTGTCTGAGCCCCAGATTCTAACCTCACACCTTTAATACAGTGTCTGAGCTCCAGACTCTAACATCACACCTTTAATACTGTGTCTGAGTCCCAGATTCTAACCTCACACCTTTAATACAGTGTCTGAGCTCCAGACTCTAACCTCACACCTTTAATACAGTGTCTGAGCCCCAGACTCTATCCTCACACCTTTAATACAGTGTCTGAGCCCCAGACTCTAACCTCACACCTTTAATACAGTGTCTGAGCCCCACACTCTAACCTCACACCTTTAATACAGTGTCTGAGCCCCAGACTCTAACCTCACACCTTTACTACAGTGTCTGAGCCCCAGACTCTAACCTCACACCTTTAATACAGTGTCTGAGCGCCAGACTCTAACCTCACACCTTTACTACAGTGTCTGAGCCCCAGACTCTAACCTCACACCTTTAATACAGTGTCTGAGACCCAGACTCTAACCTCACACCTTTAATACAGTGTCTGAGCCCCAGACTCTAACCTCACAACTTTAACACAGTGTCTGAGCCACACACTCTACCCTCACACCTTCAATACAGTGTCTGAGCCCCAGTCTCTAACCTCACACCTTTAATACAGTGTCTGAGCTCCAGACTCCAACCTCACACCTTTAATACAGTGTCTGAGCCCCAGACTCTAACCTCACACCTTTAATACAGTGTCTGAGCCCCACACTCTAACCTCACACCTTTAATACAGTGTCTGAGCTCCAGTCTCTAACCTCACACCTTTAATACAGTGTCTGAGCTCCAGACTCTAACCTCACACCTTTAATACAGTGTCTGAGCCCCAGTCTCCAACCTCACACCTTTAATACAGTGTCTGAGCCCCGGACTCTAACCTCACACCTTTAATACAGTGTCTGAGCCCCAGACTCTAACCTCACACCTTTAATACAGTGTCTGAGCCCCAGTCTCTAACCTCACACCTTTAATACAGTGTCTGAGCCCCAGACTCTAACCTCACAACTTTAATACAGTGTCTGAGCCCCAGTCTGCAACCTCACACCTTTAATACAGTGTCTGAGCTCCAGACTCTAACCTCACACCTTTAATACAGTGTCTGAGCTCCAGACTCTAACCTCACACCTTTAATACAGTGTCTGAGCTCCAGACTCTAACCTAACACCTTTAATACAGTGTCTGAGCTCCAGACTCTAACCTCACACCTTTAACACAGTGTCTGAGCCACAGACTCTAACCACACACCTTCAATACAGTGTCTGAACCCCAGACTCTAACCTCACACCTTCAATACAGTGTCTGAACCCCAGACTCTAACCTCACACCTTTAATACAGTGTCTGAGCACCAGACTCTAACCTCACACCTTCAATACAGTGTCGGAGCCCCAGATTCTAACCTCACACCTTTAATACAGTGTCTGAGCACCAGACTCTAACCTCACACCTTTAATACAGTGTCTGAGCTCCAGACTCTAACCTCACACCTTTAACACAGTGTCTGAGCCACAGACTCTAACCACACACCTTCAATACAGTGTCTGAACCCCAGACTCTAACCTCACACCTTTAATACAGTGTCTGAGCACCAGACTCTAACCTCACACCTTCAATACAGTGTCTGAACCCCAGACTCTAACCTCACACCTTTAATACAGTGTCTGAGCCCCAGATTCTAACCTCACACCTTTAATACAGTGTCTGAGCTCCAGACTCTAACATCACACCTTTAATACTGTGTCTGAGTCCCAGATTCTAACCTCACACCTTTAATACAGTGTCTGAGCTCCAGACTCTAACCTCACACCTTTAATACAGTGTCTGAGCCCCAGACTCTATCCTCACACCTTTAATACAGTGTCTGAGCCCCAGACTCTAACCTCACACCTTTAATACAGTGTCTGAGCCCCACACTCTAACCTCACACCTTTAATACAGTGTCTGAGCCCCAGACTCTAACCTCACACCTTTACTACAGTGTCTGAGCCCCAGACTCTAACCTCACACCTTTACTACAGTGTCTGAGCCCCAGACTCTAACCTCACACCTTTAATACAGTGTCTGAGCGCCAGACTCTAACCTCACACCTTTACTACAGTGTCTGAGCCCCAGACTCTAACCTCACACCTTTAATACAGTGTCTGAGACCCAGACTCTAACCTCACACCTTTAATACAGTGTCTGAGCCCCAGACTCTAACCTCACAACTTTAACACAGTGTCTGAGCCACACACTCTACCCTCACACCTTCAATACAGTGTCTGAGCCCCAGTCTCTAACCTCACACCTTTAATACAGTGTCTGAGCTCCAGACTCCAACCTCACACCTTTAATACAGTGTCTGAGCCCCAGACTCTAACCTCACACCTTTAATACAGTGTCTGAGCCCCACACTCTAACCTCACACCTTTAATACAGTGTCTGAGCTCCAGTCTCTAACCTCACACCTTTAATACAGTGTCTGAGCTCCAGACTCTAACCTCACACCTTTAATACAGTGTCTGAGCCCCAGTCTCCAACCTCACACCTTTAATACAGTGTCTGAGCTCCAGACTCTAACCTCACACCTTTAATACAGTGTCTGAGCTCCAGACTATAACCTAACACCTTTAATACAGTGTCTGAGCTCCAGACTCTAACCTCACACCATTAATACAGTGTCTGAGCTCCAGACTCTAACCTCACACCTTTAATACAGTGTCTGAGCCCCAGACACTAACCTAACACCTTTAATACACTGTCTGAGCCCCAGTCTCCAACCTCACACCTTTAATACAGTGTCTGAGTCCCAGACTCTAACCTCACACCTTAAATACAGTGTCTGAGCTCCAGACTCTAACCTCACACCTTTAATACAGTGTCTGAGCTCCAGGCTCTAACCTAACACCTTTAAAACAGTGTCTGAGCTCAAGACTCCAACCTTACACCTTTAATACAGTGACGGAGCTCCAGACTCCAACCTCACACCTTTAATACAGTGTCTGAGCCCCAGACTCTAACCTCACACCTTTAATACAGTGTCTGTGGCCCAGACTCCAACCTCACACCTTTAATACAGTGTCTGAGCCCCAGACTCTAACCTAACACCTTTAATACAGTGTCTGAGCCCCAGTCTCCAACCTCACACCTTTAATACAGTGTCTGAGTCCCAGACTCTAACCTCACACCTTAAATACAGTGTCTGAGCTCCAGACTCTAACCTCACACCTTAAATACAGTGTCTGAGCTCCAGACTCTAACCTCACACCTTTAACACAGTGTCTGAGCCACAGACTCTAACCTCGCACCTTCAATACAGTGTCTGAGCCACAGACTCCAACCTCACACCTTTAATACAGTGTCTGAGCCCCAGACTCTAACCTCACACCTTTAATACAGTGTCTGAGCCCCAGACTCTAACCTCACACCTTTAATACAGTGTCGGTGCCCCAGACACCAACCTCACACCTTTAATACAGTGTCTGAGACCGAGACTCTAACCTCACACCTTTAATAGAGTGTCTGAGCCCCAGACTCTAACCTCACACCTTTAACACAGTGTCTGAGCCACAGACTCTAACCTCACACCTTCAATACAGTGTCTGAACCCCAGACTCTAACCTCTCACCTTTAATCCAGTGTCTGAGCCCCAAAGTCTAACCTCACACCTTTAATACAGTGTCTGAGCTCCAGACTCTAACCTCACATCTTTAATACAGTGTCTGAGACCCAGACTCTAACCTCACACCTTTAATACAGTGTCTGAGCCCAAGACTCTAACCTCACACCTTTACTACAGTGTCTGAGCCCAAGACTCCAACTTCACACCTTTACTACAGTGTCTGAGCCCAAGACTCTAACCTCACTCCTTAATACAGTGTCTGAACCCCAGACTCTAACCTCACACCTTTTATACAATGTCTGAGCCCCAGACTCTAACCTCACACCTTTAATACAGTGTCTGAGCCCCAGTCTCTAACCTCACACCTTTAATACAGTGTCTGAGCCCCAGACTCTAACCTCACACCTTTAATACAGTGACTGAGCCCAAGACTCTCGCCTCACACCTTTAATAGAGTGTCTGAGCCCCAGACTCTAACCTCACACCTTTAACACAGTGTCTGAGCCACAGACTCTAACCTCACACCTTCAATACAGTGTCTGAACCCCAGACTCTAACCTCACACCTTTAATACAGTGTCTGAGCACCAGACTCTAACCTCACACCTTTAATACAGTGTCTGAGCCCCAGATTCTAACCTCACATCTTTAATACAGTGTCTGAGCACCAGACTCTAACCTCACACCTTTAATACAGTGTCTGAGCCCCAGACTCTAACCTCACACCTTAAATACAGTGTCTGAGCCCCAGACTCTAACCTCAAACCTTTAATACGGTGTCTGAGCCCCAGAGTCTAACCTCAAACCTTTAATACAGTGTCTGAGCCCCAGACTCTAACCTCAAACCTTTAATACAGTGTCTGAGCCCCAGACTCTAACCACACACCTTTAATACAGTGTCTGAGCTCCAGACTCCAACCTCACACCTTTAATACAGTGTCTGAGTCCCAGACTCTAACCTCACACCTTTAATACAGTGTCTGAGCCCCAGACTCTAACCACACACCTTTAATACAGTGTCTGAGCTCCAGACTCCAACCTCACACCTTGAATACAGTGTCTGAGTCCCAGACTCTAACCTCACACCTTTAATACAGTGTCTGAGCCCCAGACTCTAACCACACACCTTTAATACAGTGTCTGAGCTCCAGACTCCAACCTCACACCTTTAATACAGTGTCTGAGCCCCGGACTCTAACCTCACACCTTTAATACAGTGTCTGAGCCCCAGACCCTAACCTCACACCTTTAATACAGTGTCTGAGCCCCAGTCTCTAACCTCACACCTTTAATACAGTGTCTGAGCCCCAGACTCTAACCTCACAACTTTAATACAGTGTCTGAGCCCCAGTCTGCAACCTCACACCTTTAATACAGTGTCTGAGCTCCAGACTCTAACCTCACACCTTAAATACAGTGTCTGAGCTCCAGACTCTAACCTCACACCTTTAATACAGTGTCTGAGCTCCAGACTCTAACCTAACACCTTTAATACAGTGTCTGAGCTCCAGACTCTAACCTCACACCTTTAATACAGTGTCTGAGCCCCAGTCTCCAACCTCACGACTTTAATACAGTGTCTGAGTCCCAGACTCTAACCTCACACCTTAAATACAGTGTCTGAGCCCCAGACTCTAACCTCACACCTTTAACACAGTGTCTGAGCCACAGACTCTAACCTCACACCTTCAATACAGTGTCTGAACCCCAGACTCTAACCTCACACCTTTAATACAGTGTCTGAGCACCAGACTCTAACCTCACACCTTTAATACAGTGTCTGAGCCCCAGATTCTAACCTCACACCTTTAATACAGTGTCTGAGCACCAGACTCTAACCTCACACCTTTAATACAGTGTCTGAGCTCCAGACTCTAACCTCACATCTTTAACACAGTGTCTGAGCCACAGACTCTAACCACACACCTTCAATACAGTGTCTGAACCCCAGACTCTAACCTCACACCTTTAATACAGTGTCTGAGCACCAGACTCTAACCTCACACCTTCAATACAGTGTCTGAACCCCAGACTCTAACCTCACACCTTTAATACAGTGTCTGAGCCCCAGATTCTAACCTCACACCTTTAATACAGTGTCTGAGCTCCAGACTCTAACATCACACCTTTAATACTGTGTCTGAGTCCCAGATTCTAACCTCACACCTTTAATACAGTGTCTGAGCTCCAGACTCTAACCTCACACCTTTAATACAGTGTCTGAGCCCCAGACTCTATCCTCACACCTTTAATACAGTGTCTGAGCTCCAGACTCTAACCCCACACCTTTAATACAGTGTCTGAGCCCCACTCCCTAACCTCACACCTTTAATACAGTGTCTGAGCCCCAGACTCTAACCTCACACCTTTAATACAGTATCTGAGCCCCACACTCTAACCTCACACCTTTAATACAGTGTCTGAGCCCCAGACTCTAACCTCACACCTTTAAAACAGTGTCTGAGCCCCACTCCCTAACCTCACACCTTTAATACAGTGTCTGAGCCCCAGACTCTAACCTCACACCTTTAATACAGTGTCTGAGCCCCACACTCTAACCTCACACCTTTAATACAGTGTCTGAGCCCCAGAGTCTAACCTCACACCTTTACTACAGTGTCTGAGCCCCAGACTCTAACCTCACACCTTTAATACAGTGTCTGAGCCCCAGACTCTAACCTCACACCTTTAATACAGTGTCTGAGCCCCAGACTCTAACCTCACAACTTTAACACAGTGTCTGAGCCACACACTCTAACCTCACACCTTCAATACAGTGTCTGAGCCCCAGTCTCTAACCTCACACCTTTAATACAGTGTCTGAGCTCCAGACTCCAACCTCACACCTTTAATACAGTGTCTGAGCCCCAGACTCTAACCTCACACCTTTAATACAGTGTCTCAGCCCCACACTCTAACCTCACACCTTTAATACAGTGTCTGAGCTCCAGTCTCTAACCTCACACCTTTAATACAGTGTCTGAGCCCCAGACTCTAACCTCACACCTTTAATACAGTGTCTGAGCCCCAGTCTCCAACCTCACACCTTTAATACAGTGTCTGAGCTCCAGACTCTAACCTCACACCTTTAATACAGTGTCTGAGCTCCAGACTCTAACCTAACACCTTTAATACAGTGTCTGAGCTCCAGACTCTAACCTCACACCATTAATACAGTGTCTGAGCTCCAGACTCTAACCTCACACCTTTAATACAATGTCTGAGCCCCAGACTCTAACCTCACACCTTTAATACAGTGTCTGAGCTCCAGACTCCAACCTCACACCTTTAATACAGTGTCTGAGCTCCAGACTTTAACCACACACCTTTAATACAGTGTCTGAGCTCCAGACTCCAACCTCACACCTTTAATACAGTGTCTGAGCTCCAGACTCCAACCTCACACCTTTAATACAGTGTCTGAGCTCCAGACTCCAACCTCACACCTTTAATACAGTGTCTGAGCTCGAGACTCCAACCTCACACCTTTAATACAGTGTCTGAGCCCCGGACTCTAACCTCACACCTTTAGTGTCTGAGCCCGAGACTCTAACCTCACACCTTTAATACAGTGTCTGAGCGCCAGTCTATAACCTCACACCTTTAATACAGTGTCTGAGCCCCAGACTCTAACCTCACACCTTTAATACAGTGTCTGAGCCCCAGTCTCTAACCTCACACCTTTAATACAGTGTATGAGCCCCAGACTCTAACCACACACCGTTAATACAGTGTCTGAGCTCCAGACTCCAACCTCACACCTTTAATACAGTGTCTGAGTCCCAGATTCTAACCTCACACCTTTAATACAGTGTCTGAGCCCCAGACTCTAACCACACACCTTTAATACAGTGTCTGAGCTCCAGACTCCAACCTCACACCTTTAATACAGTGTCTGAGTCCCAGACTCTAACCTCACACCTTTAATACAGTGTCTGAGCCCCAGACTCTAACCACACACCTTTAATACAGTGTCTGAGCTCCAGACTCCAACCTCACACCTTTAATACAGTGTCTGAGCCCCGGACTCTAACCTCACACCTTTAATACAGTGTCTGAGCCCCAGACTCTAACCTCACACCTTTAATACAGTGTCTGAGCCCCAGTCTCTAACCTCACACCTTTAATACAGTGTCTGAGCCCCAGACTCTAACCTCACAACTTTAATACAGTGTCTGAGCCCCAGTCTGCAACCTCACACCTTTAATACAGTGTCTGAGCTCCAGACTCTAACCTCACACCTTTAATACAGTGTCTGAGCTCCAGACTCTAACCTCACACCTTTAATACAGTGTCTGAGCTCCAGACTCTAACCTAACACCTTTAATACAGTGTCTGAGCTCCAGACTCTAACCTCACACCTTTAACACAGTGTCTGAGCCACAGACTCTAACCACACACCTTCAATACAGTGTCTGAACCCCAGACTCTAACCTCACACCTTCAATACAGTGTCTGAACCCCAGACTCTAACCTCACACCTTTAATACAGTGTCTGAGCACCAGACTCTAACCACACACCTTTAATACAGTGTCGGAGCCCCAGATTCTAACCTCACACCTTTAATACAGTGTCTGAGCACCAGACTCTAACCTCACACCTTTAATACAGTGTCTGAGCTCCAGACTCTAACCTCACACCTTTAACACAGTGTCTGAGCCACAGACTCTAACCACACACCTTCAATACAGTGTCTGAACCCCAGACTCTAACCTCACACCTTTAATACAGTGTCTGAGCACCAGACTCTAACCTCACACCTTCAATACAGTGTCTGAACCCCAGACTCTAACCTCACACCTTTAATACAGTGTCTGAGCCCCAGATTCTAACCTCACACCTTTAATACAGTGTCTGAGCTCCAGACTCTAACATCACACCTTTAATACTGTGTCTGAGTCCCAGATTCTAACCTCACACCTTTAATACAGTGTCTGAGCTCCAGACTCTAACCTCACACCTTTAATACAGTGTCTGAGCCCCAGACTCTATCCTCACACCTTTAATACAGTGTCTGAGCCCCAGACTCTAACCTCACACCTTTAATACAGTGTCTGAGCCCCACACTCTAACCTCACACCTTTAATACAGTGTCTGAGCCCCAGACTCTAACCTCACACCTTTACTACAGTGTCTGAGCCCCAGACTCTAACCTCACACCTTTAATACAGTGTCTGAGCGCCAGACTCTAACCTCACACCTTTACTACAGTGTCTGAGCCCCAGACTCTAACCTCACACCTTTAATACAGTGTCTGAGACCCAGACTCTAACCTCACACCTTTAATACAGTGTCTGAGCCCCAGACTCTAACCTCACAACTTTAACACAGTGTCTGAGCCACACACTCTACCCTCACACCTTCAATACAGTGTCTGAGCCCCAGTCTCTAACCTCACACCTTTAATACAGTGTCTGAGCTCCAGACTCCAACCTCACACCTTTAATACAGTGTCTGAGCCCCAGACTCTAACCTCACACCTTTAATACAGTGTCTGAGCCCCACACTCTAACCTCACACCTTTAATACAGTGTCTGAGCTCCAGTCTCTAACCTCACACCTTTAATACAGTGTCTGAGCTCCAGACTCTAACCTCACACCTTTAATACAGTGTCTGAGCCCCAGTCTCCAACCTCACACCTTTAATACAGTGTCTGAGCTCCAGACTCTAACCTCACACCTTTAATACAGTGTCTGAGCTCCAGACTATAACCTAACACCTTTAATACAGTGTCTGAGCTCCAGACTATAACCTAACACCTTTAATACACTGTCTGAGCCCCAGTCTCCAACCTCACACCTTTAAAACAGTGTCTGAACCCCAGACTCTAACCTCACACCTTAAATACAGTGTCTGAGCTCCAGACTCTAACCTCACACCTTTAATACAGTGTCTGAGCTCCAGGCTCTAACCTAACACCTTTAAAACAGTGTCTGAGCTCAAGACTCCAACCTTACACCTTTAATACAGTGACGGAGCTCCAGACTCCAACCTCACACCTTTAATACAGTGTCTGAGCCCCAGACTCTAACCTCACACCTTTAATACAGTGTCTGTGGCCCAGACTCCAACCTCACACCTTTAATACAGTGTCTGAGCCCCAGACTCTAACCTCACACCTTTAATACAGTGTCTGAGCCCCAGTCTCCAACCTCACACCTTTAATACAGTGTCTGAGTCCCAGACTCTAACCTCACACCTTAAATACAGTGTCTGAGCTCCAGACTCTAACCTCACACCTTAAATACAGTGTCTGAGCTCCAGACTCTAACCTCACACCTTTAACACAGTGTCTGAGCCACAGACTCTAACCTCGCACCTTCAATACAGTGTCTGAGCCACAGACTCCAACCTCACACCTTTAATACAGTGTCTGAGCCCCAGACTCTAACCTCACACCTTTAATACAGTGTCTGAGCCCCAGACTCTAACCTCACACCTTTAATACAGTGTCGGTGCCCCAGACACCAACCTCACACCTTTAATACAGTGTCTGAGACCGAGACTCTAACCTCACACCTTTAATAGAGTGTCTGAGCCCCAGACTCTAACCTCACACCTTTAACACAGTGTCTGAGCCACAGACTCTAACCTCACACCTTCAATACAGTGTCTGAACCCCAGACTCTAACCTCACACCTTTAATACAGTGTCTGAGCACCAGACTCTAACCTCACACCTTTAATACAGTGTCTGAGCCCCAGATTCTAACCTCACACCTTTAATACAGTGTCTGAGCACCAGACTCTAACCTCACACCTTTAATACAGTGTCTGAGTCCCAGACTCTAACCTCACACCTTTAATACAGTGTCTGAGCCCCAGACTCTAACCTCAAACCTTTAATACAGTGTCTGAGCCCCAGACTCTAACCTCAAACCTTTAATACAGTGTCTGAGCCCCAGACTCTAACCTCAAACCTTTAATACAGTGTCTGAGCCCCAGACTCTAACCACACACCTTTAATACAGTGTCTGAGCTCCAGACTCCAACCTCACACCTTTAATACAGTGTCTGAGTCCCAGACTCTAACCTCACACCTTTAATACAGTGTCTGAGCCCCAGACCCTAACCACACACCTTTAATACAGTGTCTGAGCTCCAGACTCCAACCTCACACCTTTAATACAGTGTCTGAGTCCCAGACTCTAACCTCACACCTTTAATACAGTGTCTGAGTCCCAGACTCTAACCTCACACCTTTAATACAGTGTCTGAGACCCAGACTCCAACCTCACACCTTTAATACAGTGCCTGAGCTCCAGTCTCTAACCTCACACCTTTAATACAGTGTCTGAGCTCCAGACTCTAACCTCACACCTTTAATCCAGTGTCTGAGCCCCAAAGTCTAACCTCACACCTTTAATACAGTGTCTGAGCTCCAGACTCTAACCTCACATCTTTAATACAGTGTCTGAGACCCAGACTCTAACCTCACACCTTTAATACAGTGTCTGAGCCCCAGACTCTAACCTCACACCTTTACTACAGTGTCTGAGCCCAAGACTCTAACCTCACACCTTTACTACAGTGTCTGAGCCCAAGACTCTAACCTCACACCTTTACTACAGTGTCTGAGCCCAAGACTCTAACCTCACTCCTTAATACAGTGTCTGAGCCCCAGACTCTAACCTCACACCTTTCATACAATGTCTGAGCCCCAGACTCTAACCTCACACCTTTAATACAGCGTCTGAGCCCCAGTCTCTAACCTCACACCTTTAATACAGTGTCTGAGCCCCAGACTCTAACCTCACACCTTTAATACAGTGACTGAGCCCAAGACTCTCGCCTCACACCTTTAATAGAGTGTCTGAGCCCCAGACTCTAACCTCACACCTTTAACACAGTGTCTGAGCCACAGACTCTAACCTCACACCTTCAATACAGTGTCTGAACCCCAGACTCTAACCTCACACCTTTAATACAGTGTCTGAGCACCAGACTCTAACCTCACACCTTTAATACAGTGTCTGAGCCCCAGATTCTAACCTCACACCTTTAATACAGTGTCTGAGCCCCAGTCTCCAACCTCACACCTTTAATACAGTGTCTGAGCTCCAGACTCTAACCTCACACCTTTAATACAGTGTCTGAGCTCCAGACTATAACCTAACACCTTTAATACAGTGTCTGAGCTCCAGACTCTAACCTCACACCATTAATACAGTGTCTGAGCTCCAGACTCTAACCTCACACCTTTAATACAGTGTCTGAGCCCCAGACACTAACCTAACACCTTTAATACACTGTCTGAGCCCCAGTCTCCAACCTCACACCTTTAATACAGTGTCTGAGTCCCAGACTCTAACCTCACACCTTAAATACAGTGTCTGAGCTCCAGACTCTAACCTCACACCTTTAATACAGTGTCTTAGCTCCAGGCTCTAACCTCACACCTTTAATACAGTGTCTGAGCTCCAGACTCCAACCTCACACCTTGAATACAGTGTCTGAGTCCCAGACTCTAACCTCACACCTTTAATACAGTGTCTGAGCCCCAGACTCTAACCACACACCTTTAATACAGTGTCTGAGCTCCAGACTCCAACCTCACACCTTTAATACAGTGTCTGAGCCCCGGACTCTAACCTCACACCTTTAATACAGTGTCTGAGCCCCAGACCCTAACCTCACACCTTTAATACAGTGTCTGAGCCCCAGTCTCTAACCTCACACCTTTAATACAGTGTCTGAGCCCCAGACTCTAACCTCACAACTTTAATACAGTGTCTGAGCCCCAGTCTGCAACCTCACACCTTTAATACAGTGTCTGAGCTCCAGACTCTAACCTCACACCTTTAATACAGTGTCTGAGCTCCAGACTCTAACCTCACACCTTTAATACAGTGTCTGAGCTCCAGACTCTAACCTAACACCTTTAATACAGTGTCTGAGCTCCAGACTCTAACCTCACACCTTTAATACAGTGTCTGAGCCCCAGTCTCCAACCTCACGACTTTAATACAGTGTCTGAGTCCCAGACTCTAACCTCACACCTTAAATACAGTGTCTGAGCCCCAGACTCTAACCTCACACCTTTAACACAGTGTCTGAGCCACAGACTCTAACCTCACACCTTCAATACAGTGTCTGAACCCCAGACTCTAACCTCACACCTTTAATACAGTGTCTGAGCACCAGACTCTAACCTCACACCTTTAATACAGTGTCTGAGCCCCAGATTCTAACCTCACACCTTTAATACAGTGTCTGAGCACCAGACTCTAACCTCACACCTTTAATACAGTGTCTGAGCTCCAGACTCTAACCTCACATCTTTAACACAGTGTCTGAGCCACAGACTCTAACCACACACCTTCAATACAGTGTCTGAACCCCAGACTCTAACCTCACACCTTTAATACAGTGTCTGAGCCCCAGATTCTAACCTCACACCTTTAATACAGTGTCTGAGCTCCAGACTCTAACATCACACCTTTAATACTGTCTCTGAGTCCCAGATTCTAACCTCACACCTTTAATACAGTGTCTGAGCTCCAGACTCTAACCTCACACCTTTAATACAGTGTCTGAGCCCCAGACTCTATCCTCACACCTTTAATACAGTGTCTGAGCTCCAGACTCTAACCCCACACCTTTAATACAGTGTCTGAGCCCCACTCCCTAACCTCACACCTTTAATACAGTGTCTGAGCCCCAGACTCTAACCTCACACCTTTAATACAGTATCTGAGCCCCACACTCTAACCTCACACCTTTAATACAGTGTCTGAGCCCCAGACTCTAACCTCACACCTTTAAAACAGTGTCTGAGCCCCACTCCCTAACCTCACACCTTTAATACAGTGTCTGAGCCCCAGACTCTAACCTCACACCTTTAATACAGTGTCTGAGCCCCACACTCTAACCTCACACCTTTAATACAGTGTCTGAGCCCCAGAGTCTAACCTCACACCTTTACTACAGTGTCTGAGCCCCAGACTCTAACCTCACACCTTTAATACAGTGTCTGAGCCCCAGACTCTAACCTCACACCTTTAATACAGTGTCTGAGCCCCAGACTCTAACCTCACAACTTTAACACAGTGTCTGAGCCACACACTCTAACCTCACACCTTCAATACAGTGTCTGAGCCCCAGTCTCTAACCTCACACCTTTAATACAGTGTCTGAGCTCCAGACTCCAACCTCACACCTTTAATACAGTGTCTGAGCCCCAGACTCTAACCTCACACCTTTAATACAGTGTCTCAGCCCCACACTCTAACCTCACACCTTTAATACAGTGTCTGAGCTCCAGTCTCTAACCTCACACCTTTAATACAGTGTCTGAGCCCCAGACTCTAACCTCACACCTTTAATACAGTGTCTGAGCCCCAGTCTCCAACCTCACACCTTTAATACAGTGTCTGAGCTCCAGACTCTAACCTCACACCTTTAATACAGTGTCTGAGCTCCAGACTCTAACCTAACACCTTTAATACAGTGTCTGAGCTCCAGACTCTAACCTCACACCATTAATACAGTGTCTGAGCTCCAGACTCTAACCTCACACCTTTAATACAATGTCTGAGCCCCAGACTCTAACCTCACACCTTTAATACAGTGTCTGAGCTCCAGACTCCAACCTCACACATTTAATACAGTGTCTGAGCTCCAGACTTTAACCACACACCTTTAATACAGTGTCTGAGCTCCAGACTCCAACCTCACACCTTTAATACAGTGTCTGAGCTCCAGACTCCAACCTCACACCTTTAATACAGTGTCTGAGCTCCAGACTCCAACCTCACACCTTTAATACAGTGTCTGAGCTCGAGACTCCAACCTCACACCTTTAATACAGTGTCTGAGCCCCGGACTCTAACCTCACACCTTTAGTGTCTGAGCCCGAGACTCTAACCTCACACCTTTAATACAGTGTCTGAGCGCCAGTCTATAACCTCACACCTTTAATACAGTGTCTGAGCCCCAGACTCTAACCTCACACCTTTAATACAGTGTCTGAGCCCCAGTCTCTAACCTCACACCTTTAATACAGTGTATGAGCCCCAGACTCTAACCACACACCGTTAATACAGTGTCTGAGCTCCAGACTCCAACCTCACACCTTTAATACAGTGTCTGAGTCCCAGATTCTAACCTCACACCTTTAATACAGTGTCTGAGCCCCAGACTCTAACCACACACCTTTAATACAGTGTCTGAGCTCCAGACTCCAACCTCACACCTTTAATACAGTGTCTGAGTCCCAGACTCTAACCTCACACCTTTAATACAGTGTCTGAGCCCCAGACTCTAACCACACACCTTTAATACAGTGTCTGAGCTCCAGACTCCAACCTCACACCTTTAATACAGTGTCTGAGCCCCGGACTCTAACCTCACACCTTTAATACAGTGTCTGAGCCCCAGACTCTAACCTCACACCTTTAATACAGTGTCTGAGCCCCAGTCTCTAACCTCACACCTTTAATACAGTGTCTGAGCCCCAGACTCTAACCTCACAACTTTAATACAGTGTCTGAGCCCCAGTCTGCAACCTCACACCTTTAATACAGTGTCTGAGCCCCAGACTCTAACCTCACACCTTTAATACAGTGTCTGAGCTCCAGACTCTAACCTCACACCTTTAATACAGTGTCTGAGCTCCAGACTCTAACCTAACACCTTTAATACAGTGTCTGAGCTCCAGACTCTAACCTCACACCTTTAACACAGTGTCTGAGCCAAAGACTCTAACCACACACCTTCAATACAGTGTCTGAACCCCAGACTCTAACCTCACACCTTCAATACAGTGTCTGAACCCCAGACTCTAACCTCACACCTTTAATACAGTGTCTGAGCACCAGACTCTAACCTCACACCTTTAATACAGTGTCGGAGCCCCAGATTCTAACCTCACACCTTTAATACAGTGTCTGAGCACCAGACTCTAACCTCACACCTTTAATACAGTGTCTGAGCTCCAGACTCTAACCTCACACCTTTAACACAGTGTCTGAGCCACAGACTCTAACCACACACCTTCAATACAGTGTCTGAACCCCAGACTCTAACCTCACACCTTTAATACAGTGTCTGAGCACCAGACTCTAACCTCACACCTTCAATACAGTGTCTGAACCCCAGACTCTAACCTCACACCTTTAATACAGTGTCTGAGCCCCAGATTCTAACCTCACACCTTTAATACAGTGTCTGAGCTCCAGACTCTAACATCACACCTTTAATACTGTGTCTGAGTCCCAGATTCTAACCTCACACCTTTAATACAGTGTCTGAGCTCCAGACTCTAACCTCACACCTTTAATACAGTGTCTGAGCCCCAGACTCTATCCTCACACCTTTAATACAGTGTCTGAGCCCCAGACTCTAACCTCACACCTTTAATACAGTGTCTGAGCCCCACACTCTAACCTCACACCTTTAATACAGTGTCTGAGCCCCAGACTCTAACCTCACACCTTTACTACAGTGTCTGAGCCCCAGACTCTAACCTCACACCTTTAATACAGTGTCTGAGCGCCAGACTCTAACCTCACACCTTTACTACAGTGTCTGAGCCCCAGACTCTAACCTCACACCTTTAATACAGTGTCTGAGACCCAGACTCTAACCTCACACCTTTAATACAGTGTCTGAGCCCCAGACTCTAACCTCACAACTTTAACACAGTGTCTGAGCCACACACTCTACCCTCACACCTTCAATACAGTGTCTGAGCCCCAGTCTCTAACCTCACACCTTTAATACAGTGTCTGAGCTCCAGACTCCAACCTCACACCTTTAATACAGTGTCTGAGCCCCAGACTCTAACCTCACACCTTTAATACAGTGTCTGAGCCCCACACTCTAACCTCACACCTTTAATACAGTGTCTGAGCTCCAGTCTCTAACCTCACACCTTTAATACAGTGTCTGAGCTCCAGACTCTAACCTCACACCTTTAATACAGTGTCTGAGCCCCAGTCTCCAACCTCACACCTTTAATACAGTGTCTGAGCTCCAGACTCTAACCTCACACCTTTAATACAGTGTCTGAGCTCCAGACTATAACCTAACACCTTTAATACAGTGTCTGAGCTCCAGACTATAACCTAACACCTTTAATACACTGTCTGAGCCCCAGTCTCCAACCTCACACCTTTAATACAGTGTCTGAACCCCAGACTCTAACCTCACACCTTAAATACAGTGTCTGAGCTCCAGACTCTAACCTCACACCTTTAATACAGTGTCTGAGCTCCAGGCTCTAACCTAACACCTTTAAAACAGTGTCTGAGCTCAAGACTCCAACCTTACACCTTTAATACAGTGACGGAGCTCCAGACTCCAACCTCACACCTTTAATACAGTGTCTGAGCCCCAGACTCTAACCTCACACCTTTAATACAGTGTCTGTGGCCCAGACTCCAACCTCACACCTTTAATACAGTGTCTGAGCCCCAGACTCTAACCTCACACCTTTAATACAGTGTCTGAGCCCCAAACTCCAACCTCACACCTTTAATACAGTGTCTGAGTCCCAGACTCTAACCTCACACCTTAAATACAGTGTCTGAGCTCCAGACTCTAACCTCACACCTTAAATACAGTGTCTGAGCTCCAGACTCTAACCTCACACCTTTAACACAGTGTCTGAGCCACAGACTCTAACCTCGCACCTTCAATACAGTGTCTGAGCCACAGACTCCAACCTCACACCTTTAATACAGTGTCTGAGCCCCAGACTCTAACCTCACACCTTTAATACAGTGTCTGAGCCCCAGACTCTAACCTCACACCTTTAATACAGTGTCGGTGCCCCAGACACCAACCTCACACCTTTAATACAGTGTCTGAGACCGAGACTCTAACCTCACACCTTTAATAGAGTGTCTGAGCCCCAGACTCTAACCTCACACCTTTAACACAGTGTCTGAGCCACAGACTCTAACCTCACACCTTCAATACAGTGTCTGAACCCCAGACTCTAACCTCACACCTTTAATACAGTGTCTGAGCACCAGACTCTAACCTCACACCTTTAATACAGTGTCTGAGCCCCAGATTCTAACCTCACACCTTTAATACAGTGTCTGAGCACCAGACTCTAACCTCACACCTTTAATACAGTGTCTGAGTCCCAGACTCTAACCTCACACCTTTAATACAGTGTCTGAGCCCCAGACTCTAACCTCAAACCTTTAATACAGTGTCTGAGCCCCAGACTCTAACCTCAAACCTTTAATACAGTGTCTGAGCCCCAGACTCTAACCTCAAACCTTTAATACAGTGTCTGAGCCCCAGACTCTAACCACACACCTTTAATACAGTGTCTGAGCTCCAGACTCCAACCTCACACCTTTAATACAGTGTCTGAGTCCCAGACTCTAACCTCACACCTTTAATACAGTGTCTGAGCCCCAGACCCTAACCACACACCTTTAATACAGTGTCTGAGCTCCAGACTCCAACCTCACACCTTTAATACAGTGTCTGAGTCCCAGACTCTAACCTCACACCTTTAATACAGTGTCTGAGTCCCAGACTCTAACCTCACACCTTTAATACAGTGTCTGAGACCCAGACTCCAACCTCACACCTTTAATACAGTGCCTGAGCTCCAGTCTCTAACCTCACACCTTTAATACAGTGTCTGAGCTCCAGACTCTAACCTCACACCTTTAATCCAGTGTCTGAGCCCCAAAGTCTAACCTCACACCTTTAATACAGTGTCTGAGCTCCAGACTCTAACCTCACATCTTTAATACAGTGTCTGAGACCCAGACTCTAACCTCACACCTTTAATACAGTGTCTGAGCCCCAGACTCTAACCTCACACCTTTACTACAGTGTCTGAGCCCAAGACTCTAACCTCACACCTTTACTACAGTGTCTGAGCCCAAGACTCTAACCTCACACCTTTACTACAGTGTCTGAGCCCAAGACTCTAACCTCACTCCTTAATACAGTGTCTGAGCCCCAGACTCTAACCTCACACCTTTCATACAATGTCTGAGCCCCAGACTCTAACCTCACACCTTTAATACAGCGTCTGAGCCCCAGTCTCTAACCTCACACCTTTAATACAGTGTCTGAGCCCCAGACTCTAACCTCACACCTTTAATACAGTGACTGAGCCCAAGACTCTCGCCTCACACCTTTAATAGAGTGTCTGAGCCCCAGACTCTAACCTCACACCTTTAACACAGTGTCTGAGCCACAGACTCTAACCTCACACCTTCAATACAGTGTCTGAACCCCAGACTCTAACCTCACACCTTTAATACAGTGTCTGAGCACCAGACTCTAACCTCACACCTTTAATACAGTGTCTGAGCCCCAGATTCTAACCTCACACCTTTAATACAGTGTCTGAGCCCCAGTCTCCAACCTCACACCTTTAATACAGTGTCTGAGCTCCAGACTCTAACCTCACACCTTTAATACAGTGTCTGAGCTCCAGACTATAACCTAACACCTTTAATACAGTGTCTGAGCTCCAGACTCTAACCTCACACCATTAATACAGTGTCTGAGCTCCAGACTCTAACCTCACACCTTTAATACAGTGTCTGAGCCCCAGACACTAACCTAACACCTTTAATACACTGTCTGAGCCCCAGTCTCCAACCTCACACCTTTAATACAGTGTCTGAGTCCCAGACTCTAACCTCACACCTTAAATACAGTGTCTGAGCTCCAGACTCTAACCTCACACCTTTAATACAGTGTCTTAGCTCCAGGCTCTAACCTAACACCTTTAAAACAGTGTCTGAGCTCAAGACTCCAACCTCACACCTTTAATACAGTGACGGAGCTCCAGACTCCAACCTCACACCTTTAATACAGTGTCTGAGCCCCAGAATCTAACCTCACACCTTTAATACAGTGTCTGAGGCCCAGACTCCAACCTCACACCTTTAATACAGTGTCTGAGCCCCAGACTCTAACCTCACACCTTTAATACAGTGTCTGAGCCCCAGTCTCCAACCTCACACCTTTAATACAGTGTCTGAGTCCCAGACTCTAACCTCACACCTTAAATACAGTGTCTGAGCTCCAGACTCTAACCTCACACCTTAAATACAGTGTCTGAGCTCCAGACTCTAACCTCACACCTTTAACACAGTGTCTGAGCCACAGACTCTAACCTCGCACCTTCAATACAGTGTCTGAGCCACAGACTCCAACCTCACACCTTTAATACAGTGTCTGAGCCCCAGACTCTAACCTCACACCTTTAATACAGTGTCTGAGCCCCAGACTCTAACCTCACACCTTTAATACAGTGTCGGTGCCCCAGACACCAACCTCACACCTTTAATACAGTGTCTGAGACCGAGACTCTAACCTCACACCTTTAATAGAGTGTCTGAGCCCCAGACTCTAACCTCACACCTTTAACACAGTGTCTGAGCCACAGACTCTAACCTCACACCTTCAATACAGTGTCTGAACCCCAGACTCTAACCTCACACCTTTAATACAGTGTCTGAGCACCAGACTCTAACCTCACACCTTTAATACAGTGTCTGAGCCCCAGATTCTAACCTCACACCTTTAATACAGTGTCTGAGCACCAGACTCTAACCTCACACCTTTAATACAGTGTCTGAGCCCCAGATTCTAACCTCACACCTTTAATACAGTGTCTGAGCCCCAGACTCTAACCTTAAACCTTTAATACAGTGTCTGAGCCCCAGACTCTAACCTCAAACCTTTAATACAGTGTCTGAGCCCCAGACTCTAACCTCAAACCTTTAATACAGTGTCTGAGCCCCAGACTCTAACCACACACCTTTAATACAGTGTCTGAGCTCCAGACTCCAACCTCACACCTTTAATACAGTGTCTGAGTCCCAGACTCTAACCTCACACCTTTAATACAGTGTCTGAGCCCCAGACCCTAACCACACACCTTTAATACAGTGTCTGAGCTCCAGACTCCAACCTCACACCTTTAATACAGTGTCTGAGTCCCAGACTCTAACCTCACACCTTTAATACAGTGTCTGAGTCCCAGACTCTAACCTCACACCTTTAATACAGTGTCTGAGACCCAGACTCCAACCTCACACCTTTAATACAGTGCCTGAGCTCCAGTCTCTAACCTCACACCTTTAATACAGTGTCTGAGCTCCAGACTCTAACCTCACACCTTTAATCCAGTGTCTGAGCCCCAAAGTCTAACCTCACACCTTTAATACAGTGTCTGAGCTCCAGACTCTAACCTCACATCTTTAATACAGTGTCTGAGACCCAGACTCTAACCTCACACCTTTAATACAGTGTCTGAGCCCCAGACTCTAACCTCACACCTTTACTACAGTGTCTGAGCCCAAGACTCTAACCTCACACCTTTACTACAGTGTCTGAGCCCAAGACTCTAACCTCACTCCTTAATACAGTGTCTGAGCCCCAGACTCTAACCTCACACCTTTCATACAATGTCTGAGCCCCAGACTCTAACCTCACACCTTTAATACAGCGTCTGAGCCCCAGTCTCTAACCTCACACCTTTAATACAGTGTCTGAGCCCCAGACTCTAACCTCACACCTTTAATACAGTGACTGAGCCCAAGACTCTCGCCTCACACCTTTAATAGAGTGTCTGAGCCCCAGACTCTAACCTCACACCTTTAACACAGTGTCTGAGCCACAGACTCTAACCTCACACCTTCAATACAGTGTCTGAACCCCAGACTCTAACCTCACACCTTTAATACAGTGTCTGAGCACCAGACTCTAACCTCACACCTTTAATACAGTGTCTGAGCCCCAGATTCTAACCTCATACCTTTAATACAGTGTCTGAGCACCAGACTCTAACCTCACACCTTTAATACAGTGTCTGAGCCCCAGACTCTAACCTCACACCTTAAATACAGTGTCTGAGCCCCAGACTCTAACCTCAAACCTTTAATACAGTGTCTGAGCCCCAGAGTCTAACCTCAAACCTTTAATACAGTGTCTGAGCCCCAGACTCTAACCTCAAACCTTTAATACAGTGTCTGAGCCCCAGACTCTAACCACACACCTTTAATACAGTGTCTGAGCTCCAGACTCCAACCTCACACCTTTAATACAGTGTCTGAGTCCCAGACTCTAACCTCACACCTTTAATACAGTGTCTGAGCCCCAGACTCTAACCACACACCTTTAATACAGTGTCTGAGCTCCAGACTCCAACCTCACACCTTTAATACAGTGTCGGAGTCCCAGACTCTAACCTCACACCTTTAATACAGTGTCTGAGACCCAGACTCCAACCTCACACCTTTAATACAGTGTCTGAGCTCCAGTCTCTAACCTCACACCTTTAATACAGTGTCTGAGCCCCAGATTCTAACCTCACACCTTTAATACAGTGTCTGAGCCCCAGACTCTAACCTCACACCTTTAATACAGTGTCTGAGCCCCAGACTCTAAACTCAAACCTGTAATACAGTGTCTGAGCCCCAGACTCTAACCTCACACCTTTAATACTGTGTCTGAGCCCCAGACTCTAACCTCACACCTTTAATACAGTGTCTGAGCCCCAGACTCAAACCTCACACCTTTAATACAGTGTCTGAGCCCCAGACTCTATCCTCACACCTTTAATACAGTGTCGGTGCCCCAGACTCCAACCTTACACCTTCAATACAGTGTCTGAGCCCCAGACTCTAACCTCACACCTTTAATACAGTGTCTGAGCCCCAGACTCTAACCTCACACCTTTAACACAGTGTCTGAGCCACAGACTCTAACCTCACACCTTCAATACAGTGTCTGAACCCCAGACTCTAACCTCACACCTTTAATACAGTGTCTGAGCACCAGACTCTAACCTCACACCTTTAATACAGTGTCTGAGCCCCAGAATCTAACCTCACACCTTTAATACAGTGTCTGAGCACCAGACTCTAACCTCACACCTTTAATACAGTGTCTGAGACCCAGACTCTAACCTCACACCTTTAATACAGTGTCTGAGCCCCAGACTCTAACCTCACACCTTTAATACAGTGTCTGAGCCCCAGACTCTAACCTCAAACCTTTAATACAGTGTCTGAGCCCCAGACTCTAACCTCAAACCTTTAATACAGTGTCTGAGTCCCAGACTCTAACCTCACACCTTTAATACAGTGCCTGAGCTCCAGACTCTAACCTCACACCTTTAATACAGTATCTGAGCTCCAGAATCTAACCTCAGACCTTTAATACAGTGTCTGAGCCTCAGTCTCCAACCTCACACCTTTAATACAGTGTCTGAGCCCCAGACTCTAACCTCACACCTTTAATACAGTGTCTGAGCTCCAGACTCTAACCTCACACCTTTAATACAGTGTCTGAGCTCCAGACTCTAACCGAACACTTTTAAATCAATGTCTGAGCTCCTGACTCTAACCTCACACCTTTAATACAGTGTCTGAGCTCCAGACTCCAACCTCACACCTTTAATACAGTGTCTGAGCCCCAGACTCTAACCTCACACCTTTAATACAGTGTCTGAGGCGCAGACTCTAACCTCACACCTTTAATACAGTGTCTGAGCTCCAGACTCTAACCTCACAACTTTAATACGGTGTCTGAGCTCCAGACTCCAACCTGACACCTTTAATACAGTGTCTGAGTCCCAGACTCTAACCTCACACCTTTAATACAGTGTCTGAGCCCCAGACTCTAACCACACACCTTTAATACAGTGTCTGAGCTCCAGACTCCAACCTCACAGCTTTAATACAGTGTCTGAGTCCCAGACTCTAACCTCACACCTTTAATACAGTGTCTGAGCCCCAGACTCTAACCACACACCTTTAATACAGTGTCTGAGCTCCAGACTCCAACCTCACACCTTTAATACAGTGTCTGAGTCCAAGACTCTAACCTCACACCTTAAATACAGTGTCTGAGCTCCAGACTCTAACCTCACACCTTTCATACAATGTCTGAGCCCCAGACTCTAACCTCACACCTTTAATACAGCGTCTGAGCCCCAGTCTCTAACCTCACACCTTTAATACAGTGTCTGAGCCCCAGACTCTAACCTCACACCTTTAATACAGTGACTGAGCCCAAGACTCTCGCCTCACACCTTTAATAGAGTGTCTGAGCCCCAGACTCTAACCTCACACCTTTAACACAGTGTCTGAGCCACAGACTCTAACCTCACACCTTCAATACTGTGTCTGAACCCCAGACTCTAACCTCACACCTTTAATACAGTGTCTGAGCACCAGACTCTAACCTCACACCTTTAATACAGTGTCTGAGCCCCAGATTCTAACCTCACACCTTTAATACAGTGTCTGAGCACCAGACTCTAACCTCACACCTTTAATACAGTGTCTGAGCCCCAGACTCTAACCTCACACCTTAAATACAGTGTCTGAGCCCCAGACTCTAACCTCAAACCTTTAATACAGAGTCTGAGCCCCAGAGTCTAACCTCAAACCTTTAATACAGTGTCTGAGCCCCAGACTCGAACCTCAAACCTTTAATACAGTGTCTGAGCCCCAGACTCTAACCACACACCTTTAATACAGTGTCTGAGCTCCAGACTCCAACCTCACACCTTTAATACAGTGTCTGAGTCCCAGACTCTAACCTCACACCTTTAATACAGTGTCTGAGCCCCAGACTCTAACCACACACCTTTAATACAGTGTCTGAGCTCCAGACTCCAACCTCACACCTTTAATACAGTGTCGGAGTCCCAGACTCTAACCTCACACCTTTAATACAGTGTCTGAGCTCCAGACTCTAACCTCACACCTTTAATCCAGTGTCTGAGCCCCAAAGTCTAACCTCACACCTTTAATACAGTGTCTGATCTCCAGACTCTAACCTCACATCTTTAATACAGTGTCTGAGACCCAGACTCTAACCTCACACCTTTAATACAGTGTCTGAGCCCCAGACTCTAACCTCACACCTTTACTACAGTGTCTGAGCCCAAGACTCTAACCTCACACCTTTACTACAGTGTCTGAGCCCAAGACTCTAACCTCACTCCTTAATACAGTGTCTGAGCCCCAGACTCTAACCTCACACCTTTCATACAATGTCTGAGCCCCAGACTCTAACCTCACACCTTTAATACAGCGTCTGAGCCCCAGTCTCTAACCTCACACCTTTAATACAGTGTCTGAGCCCCAGACTCTAACCTCACACCTTTAATACAGTGACTGAGCCCAAGACTCTCGCCTCACACCTTTAATAGAGTGTCTGAGCCCCAGACTCTAACCTCACACCTTTAACACAGTGTCTGAGCCACAGACTCTAACCTCACACCTTCAATACAGTGTCTGAACCCCAGACTCTAACCTCACACCTTTAATACAGTGTCTGAGCTCCAGACTCCAACCTCACACCTTTAATACAGTGTCTGAGTCCCAGACTCTAACCTCACACCTTTAATACAGTGTCTGAGCCCCAGACCCTAACCACACACCTTTAATACAGTGTCTGAGCTCCAGACTCCAACCTCACACCTTTAATACAGTGTCTGAGTCCCAGACTCTAACCTCACACCTTTAATACAGTGTCTGAGTCCCAGACTCTAACCTCACACCTTTAATACAGTGTCTGAGACCCAGACTCCAACCTCACACCTTTAATACAGTGCCTGAGCTCCAGTCTCTAACCTCACACCTTTAATACAGTGTCTGAGCTCCAGACTCTAACCTCACACCTTTAATCCAGTGTCTGAGCCCCAAAGTCTAACCTCACACCTTTAATACAGTGTCTGAGCTCCAGACTCTAACCTCACATCTTTAATACAGTGTCTGAGACCCAGACTCTAACCTCACACCTTTAATACAGTGTCTGAGCCCCAGACTCTAACCTCACACCTTTACTACAGTGTCTGAGCCCAAGACTCTAACCTCACACCTTTACTACAGTGTCTGAGCCCAAGACTCTAACCTCACTCCTTAATACAGTGTCTGAGCCCCAGACTCTAACCTCACACCTTTCATACAATGTCTGAGCCCCAGACTCTAACCTCACACCTTTAATACAGCGTCTGAGCCCCAGTCTCTAACCTCACACCTTTAATACAGTGTCTGAGCCCCAGACTCTAACCTCACACCTTTAATACAGTGACTGAGCCCAAGACTCTCGCCTCACACCTTTAATAGAGTGTCTGAGCCCCAGACTCTAACCTCACACCTTTAACACAGTGTCTGAGCCACAGACTCTAACCTCACACCTTCAATACAGTGTCTGAACCCCAGACTCTAACCTCACACCTTTAATACAGTGTCTGAGCACCAGACTCTAACCTCACACCTTTAATACAGTGTCTGAGCCCCAGATTCTAACCTCATACCTTTAATACAGTGTCTGAGCACCAGACTCTAACCTCACACCTTTAATACAGTGTCTGAGCCCCAGACTCTAACCTCACACCTTAAATACAGTGTCTGAGCCCCAGACTCTAACCTCAAACCTTTAATACAGTGTCTGAGCCCCAGAGTCTAACCTCAAACCTTTAATACAGTGTCTGAGCCCCAGACTCTAACCTCAAACCTTTAATACAGTGTCTGAGCCCCAGACTCTAACCACACACCTTTAATACAGTGTCTGAGCTCCAGACTCCAACCTCACACCTTTAATACAGTGTCTGAGTCCCAGACTCTAACCTCACACCTTTAATACAGTGTCTGAGCCCCAGACTCTAACCACACACCTTTAATACAGTGTCTGAGCTCCAGACTCCAACCTCACACCTTTAATACAGTGTCGGAGTCCCAGACTCTAACCTCACACCTTTAATACAGTGTCTGAGACCCAGACTCCAACCTCACACCTTTAATACAGTGTCTGAGCTCCAGTCTCTAACCTCACACCTTTAATACAGTGTCTGAGCCCCAGATTCTAACCTCACACCTTTAATACAGTGTCTGAGCCCCAGACTCTAACCTCACACCTTTAATACAGTGTCTGAGCCCCAGACTCTAAACTCAAACCTGTAATACAGTGTCTGAGCCCCAGACTCTAACCTCACACCTTTAATACTGTGTCTGAGCCCCAGACTCTAACCTCACACCTTTAATACAGTGTCTGAGCCCCAGACTCAAACCTCACACCTTTAATACAGTGTCTGAGCCCCAGACTCTATCCTCACACCTTTAATACAGTGTCGGTGCCCCAGACTCCAACCTTACACCTTCAATACAGTGTCTGAGCCCCAGACTCTAACCTCACACCTTTAATACAGTGTCTGAGCCCCAGACTCTAACCTCACACCTTTAACACAGTGTCTGAGCCACAGACTCTAACCTCACACCTTCAATACAGTGTCTGAACCCCAGACTCTAACCTCACACCTTTAATACAGTGTCTGAGCACCAGACTCTAACCTCACACCTTTAATACAGTGTCTGAGCCCCAGAATCTAACCTCACACCTTTAATACAGTGTCTGAGCACCAGACTCTAACCTCACACCTTTAATACAGTGTCTGAGACCCAGACTCTAACCTCACACCTTTAATACAGTGTCTGAGCCCCAGACTCTAACCTCACACCTTTAATACAGTGTCTGAGCCCCAGACTCTAACCTCAAACCTTTAATACAGTGTCTGAGCCCCAGACTCTAACCTCAAACCTTTAATACAGTGTCTGAGTCCCAGACTCTAACCTCACACCTTTAATACAGTGCCTGAGCTCCAGACTCTAACCTCACACCTTTAATACAGTATCTGAGCTCCAGAATCTAACCTCAGACCTTTAATACAGTGTCTGAGCCTCAGTCTCCAACCTCACACCTTTAATACAGTGTCTGAGCCCCAGACTCTAACCTCACACCTTTAATACAGTGTCTGAGCTCCAGACTCTAACCTCACACCTTTAATACAGTGTCTGAGCTCCAGACTCTAACCGAACACTTTTAAATCAATGTCTGAGCTCCTGACTCTAACCTCACACCTTTAATACAGTGTCTGAGCTCCAGACTCCAACCTCACACCTTTAATACAGTGTCTGAGCCCCAGACTCTAACCTCACACCTTTAATACAGTGTCTGAGGCGCAGACTCTAACCTCACACCTTTAATACAGTGTCTGAGCTCCAGACTCTAACCTCACAACTTTAATACGGTGTCTGAGCTCCAGACTCCAACCTGACACCTTTAATACAGTGTCTGAGTCCCAGACTCTAACCTCACACCTTTAATACAGTGTCTGAGCCCCAGACTCTAACCACACACCTTTAATACAGTGTCTGAGCTCCAGACTCCAACCTCACAGCTTTAATACAGTGTCTGAGTCCCAGACTCTAACCTCACACCTTTAATACAGTGTCTGAGCCCCAGACTCTAACCACACACCTTTAATACAGTGTCTGAGCTCCAGACTCCAACCTCACACCTTTAATACAGTGTCTGAGTCCAAGACTCTAACCTCACACCTTAAATACAGTGTCTGAGCTCCAGACTCTAACCTCACACCTTTCATACAATGTCTGAGCCCCAGACTCTAACCTCACACCTTTAATACAGCGTCTGAGCCCCAGTCTCTAACCTCACACCTTTAATACAGTGTCTGAGCCCCAGACTCTAACCTCACACCTTTAATACAGTGACTGAGCCCAAGACTCTCGCCTCACACCTTTAATAGAGTGTCTGAGCCCCAGACTCTAACCTCACACCTTTAACACAGTGTCTGAGCCACAGACTCTAACCTCACACCTTCAATACTGTGTCTGAACCCCAGACTCTAACCTCACACCTTTAATACAGTGTCTGAGCACCAGACTCTAACCTCACACCTTTAATACAGTGTCTGAGCCCCAGATTCTAACCTCACACCTTTAATACAGTGTCTGAGCACCAGACTCTAACCTCACACCTTTAATACAGTGTCTGAGCCCCAGACTCTAACCTCACACCTTAAATACAGTGTCTGAGCCCCAGACTCTAACCTCAAACCTTTAATACAGAGTCTGAGCCCCAGAGTCTAACCTCAAACCTTTAATACAGTGTCTGAGCCCCAGACTCGAACCTCAAACCTTTAATACAGTGTCTGAGCCCCAGACTCTAACCACACACCTTTAATACAGTGTCTGAGCTCCAGACTCCAACCTCACACCTTTAATACAGTGTCTGAGTCCCAGACTCTAACCTCACACCTTTAATACAGTGTCTGAGCCCCAGACTCTAACCACACACCTTTAATACAGTGTCTGAGCTCCAGACTCCAACCTCACACCTTTAATACAGTGTCGGAGTCCCAGACTCTAACCTCACACCTTTAATACAGTGTCTGAGCTCCAGACTCTAACCTCACACCTTTAATCCAGTGTCTGAGCCCCAAAGTCTAACCTCACACCTTTAATACAGTGTCTGATCTCCAGACTCTAACCTCACATCTTTAATACAGTGTCTGAGACCCAGACTCTAACCTCACACCTTTAATACAGTGTCTGAGCCCCAGACTCTAACCTCACACCTTTACTACAGTGTCTGAGCCCAAGACTCTAACCTCACACCTTTACTACAGTGTCTGAGCCCAAGACTCTAACCTCACTCCTTAATACAGTGTCTGAGCCCCAGACTCTAACCTCACACCTTTCATACAATGTCTGAGCCCCAGACTCTAACCTCACACCTTTAATACAGCGTCTGAGCCCCAGTCTCTAACCTCACACCTTTAATACAGTGTCTGAGCCCCAGACTCTAACCTCACACCTTTAATACAGTGACTGAGCCCAAGACTCTCGCCTCACACCTTTAATAGAGTGTCTGAGCCCCAGACTCTAACCTCACACCTTTAACACAGTGTCTGAGCCACAGACTCTAACCTCACACCTTCAATACAGTGTCTGAACCCCAGACTCTAACCTCACACCTTTAATACAGTGTCTGAGCTCCAGACTCCAACCTCACACCTTTAATACAGTGTCTGAGTCCCAGACTCTAACCTCACACCTTTAATACAGTGTCTGAGCCCCAGACCCTAACCACACACCTTTAATACAGTGTCTGAGCTCCAGACTCCAACCTCACACCTTTAATACAGTGTCTGAGTCCCAGACTCTAACCTCACACCTTTAATACAGTGTCTGAGTCCCAGACTCTAACCTCACACCTTTAATACAGTGTCTGAGACCCAGACTCCAACCTCACACCTTTAATACAGTGCCTGAGCTCCAGTCTCTAACCTCACACCTTTAATACAGTGTCTGAGCTCCAGACTCTAACCTCACACCTTTAATCCAGTGTCTGAGCCCCAAAGTCTAACCTCACACCTTTAATACAGTGTCTGAGCTCCAGACTCTAACCTCACATCTTTAATACAGTGTCTGAGACCCAGACTCTAACCTCACACCTTTAATACAGTGTCTGAGCCCCAGACTCTAACCTCACACCTTTACTACAGTGTCTGAGCCCAAGACTCTAACCTCACACCTTTACTACAGTGTCTGAGCCCAAGACTCTAACCTCACTCCTTAATACAGTGTCTGAGCCCCAGACTCTAACCTCACACCTTTCATACAATGTCTGAGCCCCAGACTCTAACCTCACACCTTTAATACAGCGTCTGAGCCCCAGTCTCTAACCTCACACCTTTAATACAGTGTCTGAGCCCCAGACTCTAACCTCACACCTTTAATACAGTGACTGAGCCCAAGACTCTCGCCTCACACCTTTAATAGAGTGTCTGAGCCCCAGACTCTAACCTCACACCTTTAACACAGTGTCTGAGCCACAGACTCTAACCTCACACCTTCAATACAGTGTCTGAACCCCAGACTCTAACCTCACACCTTTAATACAGTGTCTGAGCACCAGACTCTAACCTCACACCTTTAATACAGTGTCTGAGCCCCAGATTCTAACCTCATACCTTTAATACAGTGTCTGAGCACCAGACTCTAACCTCACACCTTTAATACAGTGTCTGAGCCCCAGACTCTAACCTCACACCTTAAATACAGTGTCTGAGCCCCAGACTCTAACCTCAAACCTTTAATACAGTGTCTGAGCCCCAGAGTCTAACCTCAAACCTTTAATACAGTGTCTGAGCCCCAGACTCTAACCTCAAACCTTTAATACAGTGTCTGAGCCCCAGACTCTAACCACACACCTTTAATACAGTGTCTGAGCTCCAGACTCCAACCTCACACCTTTAATACAGTGTCTGAGTCCCAGACTCTAACCTCACACCTTTAATACAGTGTCTGAGCCCCAGACTCTAACCACACACCTTTAATACAGTGTCTGAGCTCCAGACTCCAACCTCACACCTTTAATACAGTGTCGGAGTCCCAGACTCTAACCTCACACCTTTAATACAGTGTCTGAGACCCAGACTCCAACCTCACACCTTTAATACAGTGTCTGAGCTCCAGTCTCTAACCTCACACCTTTAATACAGTGTCTGAGCCCCAGATTCTAACCTCACACCTTTAATACAGTGTCTGAGCCCCAGACTCTAACCTCACACCTTTAATACAGTGTCTGAGCCCCAGACTCTAAACTCAAACCTGTAATACAGTGTCTGAGCCCCAGACTCTAACCTCACACCTTTAATACTGTGTCTGAGCCCCAGACTCTAACCTCACACCTTTAATACAGTGTCTGAGCCCCAGACTCAAACCTCACACCTTTAATACAGTGTCTGAGCCCCAGACTCTATCCTCACACCTTTAATACAGTGTCGGTGCCCCAGACTCCAACCTTACACCTTCAATACAGTGTCTGAGCCCCAGACTCTAACCTCACACCTTTAATACAGTGTCTGAGCCCCAGACTCTAACCTCACACCTTTAACACAGTGTCTGAGCCACAGACTCTAACCTCACACCTTCAATACAGTGTCTGAACCCCAGACTCTAACCTCACACCTTTAATACAGTGTCTGAGCACCAGACTCTAACCTCACACCTTTAATACAGTGTCTGAGCCCCAGAATCTAACCTCACACCTTTAATACAGTGTCTGAGCACCAGACTCTAACCTCACACCTTTAATACAGTGTCTGAGACCCAGACTCTAACCTCACACCTTTAATACAGTGTCTGAGCCCCAGACTCTAACCTCACACCTTTAATACAGTGTCTGAGCCCCAGACTCTAACCTCAAACCTTTAATACAGTGTCTGAGCCCCAGACTCTAACCTCAAACCTTTAATACAGTGTCTGAGTCCCAGACTCTAACCTCACACCTTTAATACAGTGCCTGAGCTCCAGACTCTAACCTCACACCTTTAATACAGTATCTGAGCTCCAGAATCTAACCTCAGACCTTTAATACAGTGTCTGAGCCTCAGTCTCCAACCTCACACCTTTAATACAGTGTCTGAGCCCCAGACTCTAACCTCACACCTTTAATACAGTGTCTGAGCTCCAGACTCTAACCTCACACCTTTAATACAGTGTCTGAGCTCCAGACTCTAACCGAACACTTTTAAATCAATGTCTGAGCTCCTGACTCTAACCTCACACCTTTAATACAGTGTCTGAGCTCCAGACTCCAACCTCACACCTTTAATACAGTGTCTGAGCCCCAGACTCTAACCTCACACCTTTAATACAGTGTCTGAGGCGCAGACTCTAACCTCACACCTTTAATACAGTGTCTGAGCTCCAGACTCTAACCTCACAACTTTAATACGGTGTCTGAGCTCCAGACTCCAACCTGACACCTTTAATACAGTGTCTGAGTCCCAGACTCTAACCTCACACCTTTAATACAGTGTCTGAGCCCCAGACTCTAACCACACACCTTTAATACAGTGTCTGAGCTCCAGACTCCAACCTCACAGCTTTAATACAGTGTCTGAGTCCCAGACTCTAACCTCACACCTTTAATACAGTGTCTGAGCCCCAGACTCTAACCACACACCTTTAATACAGTGTCTGAGCTCCAGACTCCAACCTCACACCTTTAATACAGTGTCTGAGTCCAAGACTCTAACCTCACACCTTAAATACAGTGTCTGAGCTCCAGACTCTAACCTCACACCTTTCATACAATGTCTGAGCCCCAGACTCTAACCTCACACCTTTAATACAGCGTCTGAGCCCCAGTCTCTAACCTCACACCTTTAATACAGTGTCTGAGCCCCAGACTCTAACCTCACACCTTTAATACAGTGACTGAGCCCAAGACTCTCGCCTCACACCTTTAATAGAGTGTCTGAGCCCCAGACTCTAACCTCACACCTTTAACACAGTGTCTGAGCCACAGACTCTAACCTCACACCTTCAATACTGTGTCTGAACCCCAGACTCTAACCTCACACCTTTAATACAGTGTCTGAGCACCAGACTCTAACCTCACACCTTTAATACAGTGTCTGAGCCCCAGATTCTAACCTCACACCTTTAATACAGTGTCTGAGCACCAGACTCTAACCTCACACCTTTAATACAGTGTCTGAGCCCCAGACTCTAACCTCACACCTTAAATACAGTGTCTGAGCCCCAGACTCTAACCTCAAACCTTTAATACAGAGTCTGAGCCCCAGAGTCTAACCTCAAACCTTTAATACAGTGTCTGAGCCCCAGACTCGAACCTCAAACCTTTAATACAGTGTCTGAGCCCCAGACTCTAACCACACACCTTTAATACAGTGTCTGAGCTCCAGACTCTAACCTAACACCTTTAATACAGTGTCTGAGCTCCAGACTCTAACCTCACACCTTTAATACAGTGTCTGAGCTCCAGACTCTAACCTAACACCTTTAATACAGTGTCTGAGCTCCAGACTCTAACCTCACACCATTAATACAGTGTCTGAGCTCCAGACTCTAACCTCACACCTTTAATACAATGTCTGAGCCCCAGACTCTAACCTCACACCTTTAATACAGTGTCTGAGCTCCAGACTCCAACCTCACACATTTAATACAGTGTCTGAGCTCCAGACTTTAACCACACACCTTTAATACAGTGTCTGAGCTCCAGACTCCAACCTCACACCTTTAATACAGTGTCTGAGCTCCAGACTCCAACCTCACACCTTTAATACAGTGTCTGAGCTCCAGACTCCAACCTCACACCTTTAATACAGTGTCTGAGCTCGAGACTCCAACCTCACACCTTTAATACAGTGTCTGAGCCCCGGACTCTAACCTCACACCTTTAGTGTCTGAGCCCGAGACTCTAACCTCACACCTTTAATACAGTGTCTGAGCGCCAGTCTATAACCTCACACCTTTAATACAGTGTCTGAGCCCCAGACTCTAACCTCACACCTTTAATACAGTGTCTGAGCCCCAGTCTCTAACCTCACACCTTTAATACAGTGTATGAGCCCCAGACTCTAACCACACACCGTTAATACAGTGTCTGAGCTCCAGACTCCAACCTCACACCTTTAATACAGTGTCTGAGTCCCAGATTCTAACCTCACACCTTTAATACAGTGTCTGAGCCCCAGACTCTAACCACACACCTTTAATACAGTGTCTGAGCTCCAGACTCCAACCTCACACCTTTAATACAGTGTCTGAGTCCCAGACTCTAACCTCACACCTTTAATACAGTGTCTGAGCCCCAGACTCTAACCACACACCTTTAATACAGTGTCTGAGCTCCAGACTCCAACCTCACACCTTTAATACAGTGTCTGAGCCCCGGACTCTAACCTCACACCTTTAATACAGTGTCTGAGCCCCAGACTCTAACCTCACACCTTTAATACAGTGTCTGAGCCCCAGTCTCTAACCTCACACCTTTAATACAGTGTCTGAGCCCCAGACTCTAACCTCACAACTTTAATACAGTGTCTGAGCCCCAGTCTGCAACCTCACACCTTTAATACAGTGTCTGAGCCCCAGACTCTAACCTCACACCTTTAATACAGTGTCTGAGCTCCAGACTCTAACCTCACACCTTTAATACAGTGTCTGAGCTCCAGACTCTAACCTAACACCTTTAATACAGTGTCTGAGCTCCAGACTCTAACCTCACACCTTTAACACAGTGTCTGAGCCACAGACTCTAACCACACACCTTCAATACAGTGTCTGAACCCCAGACTCTAACCTCACACCTTCAATACAGTGTCTGAACCCCAGACTCTAACCTCACACCTTTAATACAGTGTCTGAGCACCAGACTCTAACCTCACACCTTTAATACAGTGTCGGAGCCCCAGATTCTAACCTCACACCTTTAATACAGTGTCTGAGCACCAGACTCTAACCTCACACCTTTAATACAGTGTCTGAGCTCCAGACTCTAACCTCACACCTTTAACACAGTGTCTGAGCCACAGACTCTAACCACACACCTTCAATACAGTGTCTGAACCCCAGACTCTAACCTCACACCTTTAATACAGTGTCTGAGCACCAGACTCTAACCTCACACCTTCAATACAGTGTCTGAACCCCAGACTCTAACCTCACACCTTTAATACAGTGTCTGAGCCCCAGATTCTAACCTCACACCTTTAATACAGTGTCTGAGCTCCAGACTCTAACATCACACCTTTAATACTGTGTCTGAGTCCCAGATTCTAACCTCACACCTTTAATACAGTGTCTGAGCTCCAGACTCTAACCTCACACCTTTAATACAGTGTCTGAGCCCCAGACTCTATCCTCACACCTTTAATACAGTGTCTGAGCCCCAGACTCTAACCTCACACCTTTAATACAGTGTCTGAGCCCCACACTCTAACCTCACACCTTTAATACAGTGTCTGAGCCCCAGACTCTAACCTCACACCTTTACTACAGTGTCTGAGCCCCAGACTCTAACCTCACACCTTTAATACAGTGTCTGAGCGCCAGACTCTAACCTCACACCTTTACTACAGTGTCTGAGCCCCAGACTCTAACCTCACACCTTTAATACAGTGTCTGAGACCCAGACTCTAACCTCACACCTTTAATACAGTGTCTGAGCCCCAGACTCTAACCTCACAACTTTAACACAGTGTCTGAGCCACACACTCTACCCTCACACCTTCAATACAGTGTCTGAGCCCCAGTCTCTAACCTCACACCTTTAATACAGTGTCTGAGCTCCAGACTCCAACCTCACACCTTTAATACAGTGTCTGAGCCCCAGACTCTAACCTCACACCTTTAATACAGTGTCTGAGCCCCACACTCTAACCTCACACCTTTAATACAGTGTCTGAGCTCCAGTCTCTAACCTCACACCTTTAATACAGTGTCTGAGCTCCAGACTCTAACCTCACACCTTTAATACAGTGTCTGAGCCCCAGTCTCCAACCTCACACCTTTAATACAGTGTCTGAGCTCCAGACTCTAACCTCACACCTTTAATACAGTGTCTGAGCTCCAGACTATAACCTAACACCTTTAATACAGTGTCTGAGCTCCAGACTATAACCTAACACCTTTAATACACTGTCTGAGCCCCAGTCTCCAACCTCACACCTTTAATACAGTGTCTGAACCCCAGACTCTAACCTCACACCTTAAATACAGTGTCTGAGCTCCAGACTCTAACCTCACACCTTTAATACAGTGTCTGAGCTCCAGGCTCTAACCTAACACCTTTAAAACAGTGTCTGAGCTCAAGACTCCAACCTTACACCTTTAATACAGTGACGGAGCTCCAGACTCCAACCTCACACCTTTAATACAGTGTCTGAGCCCCAGACTCTAACCTCACACCTTTAATACAGTGTCTGTGGCCCAGACTCCAACCTCACACCTTTAATACAGTGTCTGAGCCCCAGACTCTAACCTCACACCTTTAATACAGTGTCTGAGCCCCAGTCTCCAACCTCACACCTTTAATACAGTGTCTGAGTCCCAGACTCTAACCTCACACCTTAAATACAGTGTCTGAGCTCCAGACTCTAACCTCACACCTTAAATACAGTGTCTGAGCTCCAGACTCTAACCTCACACCTTTAACACAGTGTCTGAGCCACAGACTCTAACCTCGCACCTTCAATACAGTGTCTGAGCCACAGACTCCAACCTCACACCTTTAATACAGTGTCTGAGCCACAGACTCTAACCTCACACCTTTAATACAGTGTCTGAGACCCAGACTCTAACCTCACACCTTTAATACAGTGTCGGTGCCCCAGACACCAACCTCACACCTTTAATACAGTGTCTGAGACCGAGACTCTAACCTCACACCTTTAATAGAGTGTCTGAGCCCCAGACTCTAACCTCACACCTTTAACACAGTGTCTGAGCCACAGACTCTAACCTCACACCTTCAATACAGTGTCTGAACCCCAGACTCTAACCTCACACCTTTAATACAGTGTCTGAGCACCAGACTCTAACCTCACACCTTTAATACAGTGTCTGAGCCCCAGATTCTAACCTCACACCTTTAATACAGTGTCTGAGCACCAGACTCTAACCTCACACCTTTAATACAGTGTCTGAGTCCCAGACTCTAACCTCACACCTTTAATACAGTGTCTGAGCCCCAGACTCTAACCTCAAACCTTTAATACAGTGTCTGAGCCCCAGACTCTAACCTCAAACCTTTAATACAGTGTCTGAGCCCCAGACTCTAACCTCAAACCTTTAATACAGTGTCTGAGCCCCAGACTCTAACCACACACCTTTAATACAGTGTCTGAGCTCCAGACTCCAACCTCACACCTTTAATACAGTGTCTGAGTCCCAGACTCTAACCTCACACCTTTAATACAGTGTCTGAGCCCCAGACCCTAACCACACACCTTTAATACAGTGTCTGAGCTCCAGACTCCAACCTCACACCTTTAATACAGTGTCTGAGTCCCAGACTCTAACCTCACACCTTTAATACAGTGTCTGAGTCCCAGACTCTAACCTCACACCTTTAATACAGTGTCTGAGACCCAGACTCCAACCTCACACCTTTAATACAGTGCCTGAGCTCCAGTCTCTAACCTCACACCTTTAATACAGTGTCTGAGCTCCAGACTCTAACCTCACACCTTTAATCCAGTGTCTGAGCCCCAAAGTCTAACCTCACACCTTTAATACAGTGTCTGAGCTCCAGACTCTAACCTCACATCTTTAATACAGTGTCTGAGACCCAGACTCTAACCTCACACCTTTAATACAGTGTCTGAGCCCCAGACTCTAACCTCACACCTTTACTACAGTGTCTGAGCCCAAGACTCTAACCTCACACCTTTACTACAGTGTCTGAGCCCAAGACTCTAACCTCACACCTTTACTACAGTGTCTGAGCCCAAGACTCTAACCTCACTCCTTAATACAGTGTCTGAGCCCCAGACTCTAACCTCACACCTTTCATACAATGTCTGAGCCCCAGACTCTAACCTCACACCTTTAATACAGCGTCTGAGCCCCAGTCTCTAACCTCACACCTTTAATACAGTGTCTGAGCCCCAGACTCTAACCTCACACCTTTAATACAGTGACTGAGCCCAAGACTCTCGCCTCACACCTTTAATAGAGTGTCTGAGCCCCAGACTCTAACCTCACACCTTTAACACAGTGTCTGAGCCACAGACTCTAACCTCACACCTTCAATACAGTGTCTGAACCCCAGACTCTAACCTCACACCTTTAATACAGTGTCTGAGCACCAGACTCTAACCTCACACCTTTAATACAGTGTCTGAGCCCCAGATTCTAACCTCACACCTTTAATACAGTGTCTGAGCCCCAGTCTCCAACCTCACACCTTTAATACAGTGTCTGAGCTCCAGACTCTAACCTCACACCTTTAATACAGTGTCTGAGCTCCAGACTATAACCTAACACCTTTAATACAGTGTCTGAGCTCCAGACTCTAACCTCACACCATTAATACAGTGTCTGAGCTCCAGACTCTAACCTCACACCTTTAATACAGTGTCTGAGCCCCAGACACTAACCTAACACCTTTAATACACTGTCTGAGCCCCAGTCTCCAACCTCACACCTTTAATACAGTGTCTGAGTCCCAGACTCTAACCTCACACCTTAAATACAGTGTCTGAGCTCCAGACTCTAACCTCACACCTTTAATACAGTGTCTTAGCTCCAGGCTCTAACCTAACACCTTTAAAACAGTGTCTGAGCTCAAGACTCCAACCTCACACCTTTAATACAGTGACGGAGCTCCAGACTCCAACCTCACACCTTTAATACAGTGTCTGAGCCCCAGAATCTAACCTCACACCTTTAATACAGTGTCTGAGGCCCAGACTCCAACCTCACACCTTTAATACAGTGTCTGAGCCCCAGACTCTAACCTCACACCTTTAATACAGTGTCTGAGCCCCAGTCTCCAACCTCACACCTTTAATACAGTGTCTGAGTCCCAGACTCTAACCTCACACCTTAAATACAGTGTCTGAGCTCCAGACTCTAACCTCACACCTTAAATACAGTGTCTGAGCTCCAGACTCTAACCTCACACCTTTAACACAGTGTCTGAGCCACAGACTCTAACCTCGCACCTTCAATACAGTGTCTGAGCCACAGACTCCAACCTCACACCTTTAATACAGTGTCTGAGCCCCAGACTCTAACCTCACACCTTTAATACAGTGTCTGAGCCCCAGACTCTAACCTCACACCTTTAATACAGTGTCGGTGCCCCAGACACCAACCTCACACCTTTAATACAGTGTCTGAGACCGAGACTCTAACCTCACACCTTTAATAGAGTGTCTGAGCCCCAGACTCTAACCTCACACCTTTAATACAGTGTCTGAGCTCCAGACTCTAACCTCACACCATTAATACAGTGTCTGAGCTCCAGACTCTAACCTCACACCTTTAATACAATGTCTGAGCCCCAGACTCTAACCTCACACCTTTAATACAGTGTCTGAGCTCCAGACTCCAACCTCACACATTTAATACAGTGTCTGAGCTCCAGACTTTAACCACACACCTTTAATACAGTGTCTGAGCTCCAGACTCCAACCTCACACCTTTAATACAGTGTCTGAGCTCCAGACTCCAACCTCACACCTTTAATACAGTGTCTGAGCTCCAGACTCCAACCTCACACCTTTAATACAGTGTCTGAGCTCGAGACTCCAACCTCACACCTTTAATACAGTGTCTGAGCCCCGGACTCTAACCTCACACCTTTAGTGTCTGAGCCCGAGACTCTAACCTCACACCTTTAATACAGTGTCTGAGCGCCAGTCTATAACCTCACACCTTTAATACAGTGTCTGAGCCCCAGACTCTAACCTCACACCTTTAATACAGTGTCTGAGCCCCAGTCTCTAACCTCACACCTTTAATACAGTGTATGAGCCCCAGACTCTAACCACACACCGTTAATACAGTGTCTGAGCTCCAGACTCCAACCTCACACCTTTAATACAGTGTCTGAGTCCCAGATTCTAACCTCACACCTTTAATACAGTGTCTGAGCCCCAGACTCTAACCACACACCTTTAATACAGTGTCTGAGCTCCAGACTCCAACCTCACACCTTTAATACAGTGTCTGAGTCCCAGACTCTAACCTCACACCTTTAATACAGTGTCTGAGCCCCAGACTCTAACCACACACCTTTAATACAGTGTCTGAGCTCCAGACTCCAACCTCACACCTTTAATACAGTGTCTGAGCCCCGGACTCTAACCTCACACCTTTAATACAGTGTCTGAGCCCCAGACTCTAACCTCACACCTTTAATACAGTGTCTGAGCCCCAGTCTCTAACCTCACACCTTTAATACAGTGTCTGAGCCCCAGACTCTAACCTCACAACTTTAATACAGTGTCTGAGCCCCAGTCTGCAACCTCACACCTTTAATACAGTGTCTGAGCCCCAGACTCTAACCTCACACCTTTAATACAGTGTCTGAGCTCCAGACTCTAACCTCACACCTTTAATACAGTGTCTGAGCTCCAGACTCTAACCTAACACCTTTAATACAGTGTCTGAGCTCCAGACTCTAACCTCACACCTTTAACACAGTGTCTGAGCCACAGACTCTAACCACACACCTTCAATACAGTGTCTGAACCCCAGACTCTAACCTCACACCTTCAATACAGTGTCTGAACCCCAGACTCTAACCTCACACCTTTAATACAGTGTCTGAGCACCAGACTCTAACCTCACACCTTTAATACAGTGTCGGAGCCCCAGATTCTAACCTCACACCTTTAATACAGTGTCTGAGCACCAGACTCTAACCTCACACCTTTAATACAGTGTCTGAGCTCCAGACTCTAACCTCACACCTTTAACACAGTGTCTGAGCCACAGACTCTAACCACACACCTTCAATACAGTGTCTGAACCCCAGACTCTAACCTCACACCTTTAATACAGTGTCTGAGCACCAGACTCTAACCTCACACCTTCAATACAGTGTCTGAACCCCAGACTCTAACCTCACACCTTTAATACAGTGTCTGAGCCCCAGATTCTAACCTCACACCTTTAATACAGTGTCTGAGCTCCAGACTCTAACATCACACCTTTAATACTGTGTCTGAGTCCCAGATTCTAACCTCACACCTTTAATACATTGTCTGAGCTCCAGACTCTAACCTCACACCTTTAATACAGTGTCTGAGCCCCAGACTCTATCCTCACACCTTTAATACAGTGTCTGAGCCCCAGACTCTAACCTCACACCTTTAATACAGTGTCTGAGCCCCACACTCTAACCTCACACCTTTAATACAGTGTCTGAGCCCCAGACTCTAACCTCACACCTTTACTACAGTGTCTGAGCCCCAGACTCTAACCTCACACCTTTAATACAGTGTCTGAGCGCCAGACTCTAACCTCACACCTTTACTACAGTGTCTGAGCCCCAGACTCTAACCTCACACCTTTAATACAGTGTCTGAGACCCAGACTCTAACCTCACACCTTTAATACAGTGTCTGAGCCCCAGACTCTAACCTCACAACTTTAACACAGTGTCTGAGCCACACACTCTACCCTCACACCTTCAATACAGTGTCTGAGCCCCAGTCTCTAACCTCACACCTTTAATACAGTGTCTGAGCTCCAGACTCCAACCTCACACCTTTAATACAGTGTCTGAGCCCCAGACTCTAACCTCACACCTTTAATACAGTGTCTGAGCCCCACACTCTAACCTCACACCTTTAATACAGTGTCTGAGCTCCAGTCTCTAACCTCACACCTTTAATACAGTGTCTGAGCTCCAGACTCTAACCTCACACCTTTAATACAGTGTCTGAGCCCCAGTCTCCAACCTCACACCTTTAATACAGTGTCTGAGCTCCAGACTCTAACCTCACACCTTTAATACAGTGTCTGAGCTCCAGACTATAACCTAACACCTTTAATACAGTGTCTGAGCTCCAGACTATAACCTAACACCTTTAATACACTGTCTGAGCCCCAGTCTCCAACCTCACACCTTTAATACAGTGTCTGAACCCCAGACTCTAACCTCACACCTTAAATACAGTGTCTGAGCTCCAGACTCTAACCTCACACCTTTAATACAGTGTCTGAGCTCCAGGCTCTAACCTAACACCTTTAAAACAGTGTCTGAGCTCAAGACTCCAACCTTACACCTTTAATACAGTGACGGAGCTCCAGACTCCAACCTCACACCTTTAATACAGTGTCTGAGCCCCAGACTCTAACCTCACACCTTTAATACAGTGTCTGTGGCCCAGACTCCAACCTCACACCTTTAATACAGTGTCTGAGCCCCAGACTCTAACCTCACACCTTTAATACAGTGTCTGAGCCCCAGTCTCCAACCTCACACCTTTAATACAGTGTCTGAGTCCCAGACTCTAACCTCACACCTTAAATACAGTGTCTGAGCTCCAGACTCTAACCTCACACCTTAAATACAGTGTCTGAGCTCCAGACTCTAACCTCACACCTTTAACACAGTGTCTGAGCCACAGACTCTAACCTCGCACCTTCAATACAGTGTCTGAGCCACAGACTCCAACCTCACACCTTTAATACAGTGTCTGAGCCACAGACTCTAACCTCACACCTTTAATACAGTGTCTGAGCCCCAGACTCTAACCTCACACCTTTAATACAGTGTCGGTGCCCCAGACACCAACCTCACACCTTTAATACAGTGTCTGAGACCGAGACTCTAACCTCACACCTTTAATAGAGTGTCTGAGCCCCAGACTCTAACCTCACACCTTTAACACAGTGTCTGAGCCACAGACTCTAACCTCACACCTTCAATACAGTGTCTGAACCCCAGACTCTAACCTCACACCTTTAATACAGTGTCTGAGCACCAGACTCTAACCTCACACCTTTAATACAGTGTCTGAGCCCCAGATTCTAACCTCACACCTTTAATACAGTGTCTGAGCACCAGACTCTAACCTCACACCTTTAATACAGTGTCTGAGTCCCAGACTCTAACCTCACACCTTTAATACAGTGTCTGAGCCCCAGACTCTAACCTCAAACCTTTAATACAGTGTCTGAGCCCCAGACTCTAACCTCAAACCTTTAATACAGTGTCTGAGCCCCAGACTCTAACCTCAAACCTTTAATACAGTGTCTGAGCCCCAGACTCTAACCACACACCTTTAATACAGTGTCTGAGCTCCAGACTCCAACCTCACACCTTTAATACAGTGTCTGAGTCCCAGACTCTAACCTCACACCTTTAATACAGTGTCTGAGCCCCAGACCCTAACCACACACCTTTAATACAGTGTCTGAGCTCCAGACTCCAACCTCACACCTTTAATACAGTGTCTGAGTCCCAGACTCTAACCTCACACCTTTAATACAGTGTCTGAGTCCCAGACTCTAACCTCACACCTTTAATACAGTGTCTGAGACCCAGACTCCAACCTCACACCTTTAATACAGTGCCTGAGCTCCAGTCTCTAACCTCACACCTTTAATACAGTGTCTGAGCTCCAGACTCTAACCTCACACCTTTAATCCAGTGTCTGAGCCCCAAAGTCTAACCTCACACCTTTAATACAGTGTCTGAGCTCCAGACTCTAACCTCACATCTTTAATACAGTGTCTGAGACCCAGACTCTAACCTCACACCTTTAATACAGTGTCTGAGCCCCAGACTCTAACCTCACACCTTTACTACAGTGTCTGAGCCCAAGACTCTAACCTCACACCTTTACTACAGTGTCTGAGCCCAAGACTCTAACCTCACACCTTTACTACAGTGTCTGAGCCCAAGACTCTAACCTCACTCCTTAATACAGTGTCTGAGCCCCAGACTCTAACCTCACACCTTTCATACAATGTCTGAGCCCCAGACTCTAACCTCACACCTTTAATACAGCGTCTGAGCCCCAGTCTCTAACCTCACACCTTTAATACAGTGTCTGAGCCCCAGACTCTAACCTCACACCTTTAATACAGTGACTGAGCCCAAGACTCTCGCCTCACACCTTTAATAGAGTGTCTGAGCCCCAGACTCTAACCTCACACCTTTAACACAGTGTCTGAGCCACAGACTCTAACCTCACACCTTCAATACAGTGTCTGAACCCCAGACTCTAACCTCACACCTTTAATACAGTGTCTGAGCACCAGACTCTAACCTCACACCTTTAATACAGTGTCTGAGCCCCAGATTCTAACCTCACACCTTTAATACAGTGTCTGAGCCCCAGTCTCCAACCTCACACCTTTAATACAGTGTCTGAGCTCCAGACTCTAACCTCACACCTTTAATACAGTGTCTGAGCTCCAGACTATAACCTAACACCTTTAATACAGTGTCTGAGCTCCAGACTCTAACCTCACACCATTAATACAGTGTCTGAGCTCCAGACTCTAACCTCACACCTTTAATACAGTGTCTGAGCCCCAGACACTAACCTAACACCTTTAATACACTGTCTGAGCCCCAGTCTCCAACCTCACACCTTTAATACAGTGTCTGAGTCCCAGACTCTAACCTCACACCTTAAATACAGTGTCTGAGCTCCAGACTCTAACCTCACACCTTTAATACAGTGTCTTAGCTCCAGGCTCTAACCTAACACCTTTAAAACAGTGTCTGAGCTCAAGACTCCAACCTCACACCTTTAATACAGTGACGGAGCTCCAGACTCCAACCTCACACCTTTAATACAGTGTCTGAGCCCCAGAATCTAACCTCACACCTTTAATACAGTGTCTGAGGCCCAGACTCCAACCTCACACCTTTAATACAGTGTCTGAGCCCCAGACTCTAACCTCACACCTTTAATACAGTGTCTGAGCCCCAGTCTCCAACCTCACACCTTTAATACAGTGTCTGAGTCCCAGACTCTAACCTCACACCTTAAATACAGTGTCTGAGCTCCAGACTCTAACCTCACACCTTAAATACAGTGTCTGAGCTCCAGACTCTAACCTCACACCTTTAACACAGTGTCTGAGCCACAGACTCTAACCTCGCACCTTCAATACAGTGTCTGAGCCACAGACTCCAACCTCACACCTTTAATACAGTGTCTGAGCCCCAGACTCTAACCTCACACCTTTAATACAGTGTCTGAGCCCCAGACTCTAACCTCACACCTTTAATACAGTGTCGGTGCCCCAGACACCAACCTCACACCTTTAATACAGTGTCTGAGACCGAGACTCTAACCTCACACCTTTAATAGAGTGTCTGAGCCCCAGACTCTAACCTCACACCTTTAACACAGTGTCTGAGCCACAGACTCTAACCTCACACCTTCAATACAGTGTCTGAACCCCAGACTCTAACCTCACACCTTTAATACAGTGTCTGAGCACCAGACTCTAACCTCACACCTTTAATACAGTGTCTGAGCCCCAGATTCTAACCTCACACCTTTAATACAGTGTCTGAGCACCAGACTCTAACCTCACACCTTTAATACAGTGTCTGAGCCCCAGATTCTAACCTCACACCTTTAATACAGTGTCTGAGCCCCAGACTCTAACCTTAAACCTTTAATACAGTGTCTGAGCCCCAGACTCTAACCTCAAACCTTTAATACAGTGTCTGAGCCCCAGACTCTAACCTCAAACCTTTAATACAGTGTCTGAGCCCCAGACTCTAACCACACACCTTTAATACAGTGTCTGAGCTCCAGACTCCAACCTCACACCTTTAATACAGTGTCTGAGTCCCAGACTCTAACCTCACACCTTTAATACAGTGTCTGAGCCCCAGACCCTAACCACACACCTTTAATACAGTGTCTGAGCTCCAGACTCCAACCTCACACCTTTAATACAGTGTCTGAGTCCCAGACTCTAACCTCACACCTTTAATACAGTGTCTGAGTCCCAGACTCTAACCTCACACCTTTAATACAGTGTCTGAGACCCAGACTCCAACCTCACACCTTTAATACAGTGCCTGAGCTCCAGTCTCTAACCTCACACCTTTAATACAGTGTCTGAGCTCCAGACTCTAACCTCACACCTTTAATCCAGTGTCTGAGCCCCAAAGTCTAACCTCACACCTTTAATACAGTGTCTGAGCTCCAGACTCTAACCTCACATCTTTAATACAGTGTCTGAGACCCAGACTCTAACCTCACACCTTTAATACAGTGTCTGAGCCCCAGACTCTAACCTCACACCTTTACTACAGTGTCTGAGCCCAAGACTCTAACCTCACACCTTTACTACAGTGTCTGAGCCCAAGACTCTAACCTCACTCCTTAATACAGTGTCTGAGCCCCAGACTCTAACCTCACACCTTTCATACAATGTCTGAGCCCCAGACTCTAACCTCACACCTTTAATACAGCGTCTGAGCCCCAGTCTCTAACCTCACACCTTTAATACAGTGTCTGAGCCCCAGACTCTAACCTCACACCTTTAATACAGTGACTGAGCCCAAGACTCTCGCCTCACACCTTTAATAGAGTGTCTGAGCCCCAGACTCTAACCTCACACCTTTAACACAGTGTCTGAGCCACAGACTCTAACCTCACACCTTCAATACAGTGTCTGAACCCCAGACTCTAACCTCACACCTTTAATACAGTGTCTGAGCACCAGACTCTAACCTCACACCTTTAATACAGTGTCTGAGCCCCAGATTCTAACCTCATACCTTTAATACAGTGTCTGAGCACCAGACTCTAACCTCACACCTTTAATACAGTGTCTGAGCCCCAGACTCTAACCTCACACCTTAAATACAGTGTCTGAGCCCCAGACTCTAACCTCAAACCTTTAATACAGTGTCTGAGCCCCAGAGTCTAACCTCAAACCTTTAATACAGTGTCTGAGCCCCAGACTCTAACCTCAAACCTTTAATACAGTGTCTGAGCCCCAGACTCTAACCACACACCTTTAATACAGTGTCTGAGCTCCAGACTCCAACCTCACACCTTTAATACAGTGTCTGAGTCCCAGACTCTAACCTCACACCTTTAATACAGTGTCTGAGCCCCAGACTCTAACCACACACCTTTAATACAGTGTCTGAGCTCCAGACTCCAACCTCACACCTTTAATACAGTGTCGGAGTCCCAGACTCTAACCTCACACCTTTAATACAGTGTCTGAGACCCAGACTCCAACCTCACACCTTTAATACAGTGTCTGAGCTCCAGTCTCTAACCTCACACCTTTAATACAGTGTCTGAGCCCCAGATTCTAACCTCACACCTTTAATACAGTGTCTGAGCCCCAGACTCTAACCTCACACCTTTAATACAGTGTCTGAGCCCCAGACTCTAAACTCAAACCTGTAATACAGTGTCTGAGCGCCAGACTCTAACCTCACACCTTTAATACTGTGTCTGAGCCCCAGACTCTAACCTCACACCTTTAATACAGTGTCTGAGCCCCAGACTCAAACCTCACACCTTTAATACAGTGTCTGAGCCCCAGACTCTATCCTCACACCTTTAATACAGTGTCGGTGCCCCAGACTCCAACCTTACACCTTCAATACAGTGTCTGAGCCCCAGACTCTAACCTCACACCTTTAATACAGTGTCTGAGCCCCAGACTCTAACCTCACACCTTTAACACAGTGTCTGAGCCACAGACTCTAACCTCACACCTTCAATACAGTGTCTGAACCCCAGACTCTAACCTCACACCTTTAATACAGTGTCTGAGCACCAGACTCTAACCTCACACCTTTAATACAGTGTCTGAGCCCCAGAATCTAACCTCACACCTTTAATACAGTGTCTGAGCACCAGACTCTAACCTCACACCTTTAATACAGTGTCTGAGACCCAGACTCTAACCTCACACCTTTAATACAGTGTCTGAGCCCCAGACTCTAACCTCACACCTTTAATACAGTGTCTGAGCCCCAGACTCTAACCTCAAACCTTTAATACAGTGTCTGAGCCCCAGACTCTAACCTCAAACCTTTAATACAGTGTCTGAGTCCCAGACTCTAACCTCACACCTTTAATACAGTGCCTGAGCTCCAGACTCTAACCTCACACCTTTAATACAGTATCTGAGCTCCAGAATCTAACCTCAGACCTTTAATACAGTGTCTGAGCCTCAGTCTCCAACCTCACACCTTTAATACAGTGTCTGAGCCCCAGACTCTAACCTCACACCTTTAATACAGTGTCTGAGCTCCAGACTCTAACCTCACACCTTTAATACAGTGTCTGAGCTCCAGACTCTAACCGAACACTTTTAAATCAATGTCTGAGCTCCTGACTCTAACCTCACACCTTTAATACAGTGTCTGAGCTCCAGACTCCAACCTCACACCTTTAATACAGTGTCTGAGCCCCAGACTCTAACCTCACACCTTTAATACAGTGTCTGAGGCGCAGACTCTAACCTCACACCTTTAATACAGTGTCTGAGCTCCAGACTCTAACCTCACAACTTTAATACGGTGTCTGAGCTCCAGACTCCAACCTGACACCTTTAATACAGTGTCTGAGTCCCAGACTCTAACCTCACACCTTTAATACAGTGTCTGAGCCCCAGACTCTAACCACACACCTTTAATACAGTGTCTGAGCTCCAGACTCCAACCTCACAGCTTTAATACAGTGTCTGAGTCCCAGACTCTAACCTCACACCTTTAATACAGTGTCTGAGCCCCAGACTCTAACCACACACCTTTAATACAGTGTCTGAGCTCCAGACTCCAACCTCACACCTTTAATACAGTGTCTGAGTCCAAGACTCTAACCTCACACCTTAAATACAGTGTCTGAGCTCCAGACTCTAACCTCACACCTTTCATACAATGTCTGAGCCCCAGACTCTAACCTCACACCTTTAATACAGCGTCTGAGCCCCAGTCTCTAACCTCACACCTTTAATACAGTGTCTGAGCCCCAGACTCTAACCTCACACCTTTAATACAGTGACTGAGCCCAAGACTCTCGCCTCACACCTTTAATAGAGTGTCTGAGCCCCAGACTCTAACCTCACACCTTTAACACAGTGTCTGAGCCACAGACTCTAACCTCACACCTTCAATACTGTGTCTGAACCCCAGACTCTAACCTCACACCTTTAATACAGTGTCTGAGCACCAGACTCTAACCTCACACCTTTAATACAGTGTCTGAGCCCCAGATTCTAACCTCACACCTTTAATACAGTGTCTGAGCACCAGACTCTAACCTCACACCTTTAATACAGTGTCTGAGCCCCAGACTCTAACCTCACACCTTAAATACAGTGTCTGAGCCCCAGACTCTAACCTCAAACCTTTAATACAGAGTCTGAGCCCCAGAGTCTAACCTCAAACCTTTAATACAGTGTCTGAGCCCCAGACTCGAACCTCAAACCTTTAATACAGTGTCTGAGCCCCAGACTCTAACCACACACCTTTAATACAGTGTCTGAGCTCCAGACTCCAACCTCACACCTTTAATACAGTGTCTGAGTCCCAGACTCTAACCTCACACCTTTAATACAGTGTCTGAGCCCCAGACTCTAACCACACACCTTTAATACAGTGTCTGAGCTCCAGACTCCAACCTCACACCTTTAATACAGTGTCGGAGTCCCAGACTCTAACCTCACACCTTTAATACAGTGTCTGAGCTCCAGACTCTAACCTCACACCTTTAATCCAGTGTCTGAGCCCCAAAGTCTAACCTCACACCTTTAATACAGTGTCTGATCTCCAGACTCTAACCTCACATCTTTAATACAGTGTCTGAGACCCAGACTCTAACCTCACACCTTTAATACAGTGTCTGAGCCCCAGACTCTAACCTCACACCTTTACTACAGTGTCTGAGCCCAAGACTCTAACCTCACACCTTTACTACAGTGTCTGAGCCCAAGACTCTAACCTCACTCCTTAATACAGTGTCTGAGCCCCAGACTCTAACCTCACACCTTTCATACAATGTCTGAGCCCCAGACTCTAACCTCACACCTTTAATACAGCGTCTGAGCCCCAGTCTCTAACCTCACACCTTTAATACAGTGTCTGAGCCCCAGACTCTAACCTCACACCTTTAATACAGTGACTGAGCCCAAGACTCTCGCCTCACACCTTTAATAGAGTGTCTGAGCCCCAGACTCTAACCTCACACCTTTAACACAGTGTCTGAGCCACAGACTCTAACCTCACACCTTCAATACAGTGTCTGAACCCCAGACTCTAACCTCACACCTTTAATACAGTGTCTGAGCTCCAGACTCCAACCTCACACCTTTAATACAGTGTCTGAGTCCCAGACTCTAACCTCACACCTTTAATACAGTGTCTGAGCCCCAGACCCTAACCACACACCTTTAATACAGTGTCTGAGCTCCAGACTCCAACCTCACACCTTTAATACAGTGTCTGAGTCCCAGACTCTAACCTCACACCTTTAATACAGTGTCTGAGTCCCAGACTCTAACCTCACACCTTTAATACAGTGTCTGAGACCCAGACTCCAACCTCACACCTTTAATACAGTGCCTGAGCTCCAGTCTCTAACCTCACACCTTTAATACAGTGTCTGAGCTCCAGACTCTAACCTCACACCTTTAATCCAGTGTCTGAGCCCCAAAGTCTAACCTCACACCTTTAATACAGTGTCTGAGCTCCAGACTCTAACCTCACATCTTTAATACAGTGTCTGAGACCCAGACTCTAACCTCACACCTTTAATACAGTGTCTGAGCCCCAGACTCTAACCTCACACCTTTACTACAGTGTCTGAGCCCAAGACTCTAACCTCACACCTTTACTACAGTGTCTGAGCCCAAGACTCTAACCTCACTCCTTAATACAGTGTCTGAGCCCCAGACTCTAACCTCACACCTTTCATACAATGTCTGAGCCCCAGACTCTAACCTCACACCTTTAATACAGCGTCTGAGCCCCAGTCTCTAACCTCACACCTTTAATACAGTGTCTGAGCCCCAGACTCTAACCTCACACCTTTAATACAGTGACTGAGCCCAAGACTCTCGCCTCACACCTTTAATAGAGTGTCTGAGCCCCAGACTCTAACCTCACACCTTTAACACAGTGTCTGAGCCACAGACTCTAACCTCACACCTTCAATACAGTGTCTGAACCCCAGACTCTAACCTCACACCTTTAATACAGTGTCTGAGCACCAGACTCTAACCTCACACCTTTAATACAGTGTCTGAGCCCCAGATTCTAACCTCATACCTTTAATACAGTGTCTGAGCACCAGACTCTAACCTCACACGTTTAATACAGTGTCTGAGCCCCAGACTCTAACCTCACACCTTAAATACAGTGTCTGAGCCCCAGACTCTAACCTCAAACCTTTAATACAGTGTCTGAGCCCCAGAGTCTAACCTCAAACCTTTAATACAGTGTCTGAGCCCCAGACTCTAACCTCAAACCTTTAATACAGTGTCTGAGCCCCAGACTCTAACCACACACCTTTAATACAGTGTCTGAGCTCCAGACTCCAACCTCACACCTTTAATACAGTGTCTGAGTCCCAGACTCTAACCTCACACCTTTAATACAGTGTCTGAGCCCCAGACTCTAACCACACACCTTTAATACAGTGTCTGAGCTCCAGACTCCAACCTCACACCTTTAATACAGTGTCGGAGTCCCAGACTCTAACCTCACACCTTTAATACAGTGTCTGAGACCCAGACTCCAACCTCACACCTTTAATACAGTGTCTGAGCTCCAGTCTCTAACCTCACACCTTTAATACAGTGTCTGAGCCCCAGATTCTAACCTCACACCTTTAATACAGTGTCTGAGCCCCAGACTCTAACCTCACACCTTTAATACAGTGTCTGAGCCCCAGACTCTAAACTCAAACCTGTAATACAGTGTCTGAGCCCCAGACTCTAACCTCACACCTTTAATACTGTGTCTGAGCCCCAGACTCTAACCTCACACCTTTAATACAGTGTCTGAGCCCCAGACTCAAACCTCACACCTTTAATACAGTGTCTGAGCCCCAGACTCTATCCTCACACCTTTAATACAGTGTCGGTGCCCCAGACTCCAACCTTACACCTTCAATACAGTGTCTGAGCCCCAGACTCTAACCTCACACCTTTAATACAGTGTCTGAGCCCCAGACTCTAACCTCACACCTTTAACACAGTGTCTGAGCCACAGACTCTAACCTCACACCTTCAATACAGTGTCTGAACCCCAGACTCTAACCTCACACCTTTAATACAGTGTCTGAGCACCAGACTCTAACCTCACACCTTTAATACAGTGTCTGAGCCCCAGAATCTAACCTCACACCTTTAATACAGTGTCTGAGCACCAGACTCTAACCTCACACCTTTAATACAGTGTCTGAGACCCAGACTCTAACCTCACACCTTTAATACAGTGTCTGAGCCCCAGACTCTAACCTCACACCTTTAATACAGTGTCTGAGCCCCAGACTCTAACCTCAAACCTTTAATACAGTGTCTGAGCCCCAGACTCTAACCTCAAACCTTTAATACAGTGTCTGAGTCCCAGTCTCCAACCTCACACCTTTAATACAGTGTCTGAGCCCCAGACTCTAACCTCACACCTTTAATACAGTGTCTGAGCTCCAGACTCTAACCTCACACCTTTAATACAGTGTCTGAGCTCCAGACTCTAACCGAACACTTTTAAATCAATGTCTGAGCTCCTGACTCTAACCTCACACCTTTAATACAGTGTCTGAGCTCCAGACTCCAACCTCACACCTTTAATACAGTGTCTGAGCCCCAGACTCTAACCTCACACCTTTAATACAGTGTCTGAGGCGCAGACTCTAACCTCACACCTTTAATACAGTGTCTGAGCTCCAGACTCTAACCTCACAACTTTAATACGGTGTCTGAGCTCCAGACTCCAACCTGACACCTTTAATACAGTGTCTGAGTCCCAGACTCTAACCTCACACCTTTAATACAGTGTCTGAGCCCCAGACTCTAACCACACACCTTTAATACAGTGTCTGAGCTCCAGACTCCAACCTCACAGCTTTAATACAGTGTCTGAGTCCCAGACTCTAACCTCACACCTTTAATACAGTGTCTGAGCCCCAGACTCTAACCACACACCTTTAATACAGTGTCTGAGCTCCAGACTCCAACCTCACACCTTTAATACAGTGTCTGAGTCCAAGACTCTAACCTCACACCTTAAATACAGTGTCTGAGCTCCAGACTCTAACCTCACACCTTTCATACAATGTCTGAGCCCCAGACTCTAACCTCACACCTTTAATACAGCGTCTGAGCCCCAGTCTCTAACCTCACACCTTTAATACAGTGTCTGAGCCCCAGACTCTAACCTCACACCTTTAATACAGTGACTGAGCCCAAGACTCTCGCCTCACACCTTTAATAGAGTGTCTGAGCCCCAGACTCTAACCTCACACCTTTAACACAGTGTCTGAGCCACAGACTCTAACCTCACACCTTCAATACTGTGTCTGAACCCCAGACTCTAACCTCACACCTTTAATACAGTGTCTGAGCACCAGACTCTAACCTCACACCTTTAATACAGTGTCTGAGCCCCAGATTCTAACCTCACACCTTTAATACAGTGTCTGAGCACCAGACTCTAACCTCACACCTTTAATACAGTGTCTGAGCCCCAGACTCTAACCTCACACCTTAAATACAGTGTCTGAGCCCCAGACTCTAACCTCAAACCTTTAATACAGAGTCTGAGCCCCAGAGTCTAACCTCAAACCTTTAATACAGTGTCTGAGCCCCAGACTCGAACCTCAAACCTTTAATACAGTGTCTGAGCCCCAGACTCTAACCACACACCTTTAATACAGTGTCTGAGCTCCAGACTCCAACCTCACACCTTTAATACAGTGTCTGAGTCCCAGACTCTAACCTCACACCTTTAATACAGTGTCTGAGCCCCAGACTCTAACCACACACCTTTAATACAGTGTCTGAGCTCCAGACTCCAACCTCACACCTTTAATACAGTGTCGGAGTCCCAGACTCTAACCTCACACCTTTAATACAGTGTCTGAGCTCCAGACTCTAACCTCACACCTTTAATCCAGTGTCTGAGCCCCAAAGTCTAACCTCACACCTTTAATACAGTGTCTGATCTCCAGACTCTAACCTCACATCTTTAATACAGTGTCTGAGACCCAGACTCTAACCTCACACCTTTAATACAGTGTCTGAGCCCCAGACTCTAACCTCACACCTTTACTACAGTGTCTGAGCCCAAGACTCTAACCTCACACCTTTACTACAGTGTCTGAGCCCAAGACTCTAACCTCACTCCTTAATACAGTGTCTGAGCCCCAGACTCTAACCTCACACCTTTCATACAATGTCTGAGCCCCAGACTCTAACCTCACACCTTTAATACAGCGTCTGAGCCCCAGTCTCTAACCTCACACCTTTAATACAGTGTCTGAGCCCCAGACTCTAACCTCACACCTTTAATACAGTGACTGAGCCCAAGACTCTCGCCTCACACCTTTAATAGAGTGTCTGAGCCCCAGACTCTAACCTCACACCTTTAACACAGTGTCTGAGCCACAGACTCTAACCTCACACCTTCAATACAGTGTCTGAACCCCAGACTCTAACCTCACACCTTTAATACAGTGTCTGAGCACCAGACTCTAACCTCACACCTTTAATACAGTGTCTGAGCCCCAGATTCTAACCTCATACCTTTAATACAGTGTCTGAGCACCAGACTCTAACCTCACACCTTTAATACAGTGTCTGAGCCCCAGACTCTAACCTCACACCTTAAATACAGTGTCTGAGCCCCAGACTCTAACCTCAAACCTTTAATACAGTGTCTGAGCCCCAGAGTCTAACCTCAAACCTTTAATACAGTGTCTGAGCCCCAGACTCTAACCTCAAACCTTTAATACAGTGTCTGAGCCCCAGACTCTAACCACACACCTTTAATACAGTGTCTGAGCTCCAGACTCCAACCTCACACCTTTAATACAGTGTCTGAGTCCCAGACTCTAACCTCACACCTTTAATACAGTGTCTGAGCCCCAGACTCTAACCACACACCTTTAATACAGTGTCTGAGCTCCAGACTCCAACCTCACACCTTTAATACAGTGTCGGAGTCCCAGACTCTAACCTCACACCTTTAATACAGTGTCTGAGACCCAGACTCCAACCTCACACCTTTAATACAGTGTCTGAGCTCCAGTCTCTAACCTCACACCTTTAATACAGTGTCTGAGCCCCAGATTCTAACCTCACACCTTTAATACAGTGTCTGAGCCCCAGACTCTAACCTCACACCTTTAATACAGTGTCTGAGCCCCAGACTCTAAACTCAAACCTGTAATACAGTGTCTGAGCCCCAGACTCTAACCTCACACCTTTAATACTGTGTCTGAGCCCCAGACTCTAACCTCACACCTTTAATACAGTGTCTGAGCCCCAGACTCAAACCTCACACCTTTAATACAGTGTCTGAGCCCCAGACTCTATCCTCACACCTTTAATACAGTGTCGGTGCCCCAGACTCCAACCTTACACCTTCAATACAGTGTCTGAGCCCCAGACTCTAACCTCACACCTTTAATACAGTGTCTGAGCCCCAGACTCTAACCTCACACCCTTAACACAGTGTCTGAGCCACAGACTCTAACCTCACACCTTCAATACAGTGTCTGAACCCCAGACTCTAACCTCACACCTTTAATACAGTGTCTGAGCACCAGACTCTAACCTCACACCTTTAATACAGTGTCTGAGCCCCAGAATCTAACCTCACACCTTTAATACAGTGTCTGAGCACCAGACTCTAACCTCACACCTTTAATACAGTGTCTGAGACCCAGACTCTAACCTCACACCTTTAATACAGTGTCTGAGCCCCAGACTCTAACCTCACACCTTTAATACAGTGTCTGAGCCCCAGACTCTAACCTCAAACCTTTAATACAGTGTCTGAGCCCCAGACTCTAACCTCAAACCTTTAATACAGTGTCTGAGTCCCAGACTCTAACCTCACACCTTTAATACAGTGCCTGAGCTCCAGACTCTAACCTCACACCTTTAATACAGTATCTGAGCTCCAGAATCTAACCTCAGACCTTTAATACAGTGTCTGAGCCTCAGTCTCCAACCTCACACCTTTAATACAGTGTCTGAGCCCCAGACTCTAACCTCACACCTTTAATACAGTGTCTGAGCTCCAGACTCTAACCTCACACCTTTAATACAGTGTCTGAGCTCCAGACTCTAACCGAACACTTTTAAATCAATGTCTGAGCTCCTGACTCTAACCTCACACCTTTAATACAGTGTCTGAGCTCCAGACTCCAACCTCACACCTTTAATACAGTGTCTGAGCCCCAGACTCTAACCTCACACCTTTAATACAGTGTCTGAGGCGCAGACTCTAACCTCACACCTTTAATACAGTGTCTGAGCTCCAGACTCTAACCTCACAACTTTAATACGGTGTCTGAGCTCCAGACTCCAACCTGACACCTTTAATACAGTGTCTGAGTCCCAGACTCTAACCTCACACCTTTAATACAGTGTCTGAGCCCCAGACTCTAACCACACACCTTTAATACAGTGTCTGAGCTCCAGACTCCAACCTCACAGCTTTAATACAGTGTCTGAGTCCCAGACTCTAACCTCACACCTTTAATACAGTGTCTGAGCCCCAGACTCTAACCACACACCTTTAATACAGTGTCTGAGCTCCAGACTCCAACCTCACACCTTTAATACAGTGTCTGAGTCCAAGACTCTAACCTCACACCTTAAATACAGTGTCTGAGCTCCAGACTCTAACCTCACACCTTTCATACAATGTCTGAGCCCCAGACTCTAACCTCACACCTTTAATATAGCGTCTGAGCCCCAGTCTCTAACCTCACACCTTTAATACAGTGTCTGAGCCCCAGACTCTAACCTCACACCTTTAATACAGTGACTGAGCCCAAGACTCTCGCCTCACACCTTTAATAGAGTGTCTGAGCCCCAGACTCTAACCTCACACCTTTAACACAGTGTCTGAGCCACAGACTCTAACCTCACACCTTCAATACTGTGTCTGAACCCCAGACTCTAACCTCACACCTTTAATACAGTGTCTGAGCACCAGACTCTAACCTCACACCTTTAATACAGTGTCTGAGCCCCAGATTCTAACCTCACACCTTTAATACAGTGTCTGAGCACCAGACTCTAACCTCACACCTTTAATACAGTGTCTGAGCCCCAGACTCTAACCTCACACCTTAAATACAGTGTCTGAGCCCCAGACTCTAACCTCAAACCTTTAATACAGAGTCTGAGCCCCAGAGTCTAACCTCAAACCTTTAATACAGTGTCTGAGCCCCAGACTCGAACCTCAAACCTTTAATACAGTGTCTGAGCCCCAGACTCTAACCACACACCTTTAATACAGTGTCTGAGCTCCAGACTCCAACCTCACACCTTTAATACAGTGTCTGAGTCCCAGACTCTAACCTCACACCTTTAATACAGTGTCTGAGCCCCAGACTCTAACCACACACCTTTAATACAGTGTCTGAGCTCCAGACTCCAACCTCACACCTTTAATACAGTGTCGGAGTCCCAGACTCTAACCTCACACCTTTAATACAGTGTCTGAGACCCAGACTCCAACCTCACACCTTTAATACAGTGTCTGAGCTCCAGTCTCTAACCTCACACCTTTAATACAGTGTCTGAGCCCCAGATTCTAACCTCACACCTTTAATACAGTGTCTGAGCCCCAGACTCTAACCTCACACCTTTAATACAGTGTCTGAGCCCCAGACTCTAAACTCAAACCTGTAATACAGTGTCTGAGCCCCAGACTCCAACCTCACACCTTCAATACAGTGTCTGAGCCCCAGACTCTAACCTCACACCTTTAATAGAGTGTCTGAGCCCCAGACTCTAACCTCACACCTTTAACACAGTGTCTGAGCCACAGACTCTAACCTCACACCTTCAATACAGTGTCTGAACCCCAGACTCTAACCTCACACCTTTAATACAGTGTCTGAGCACCAGACTCTAACCTCACACCTTTAATACAGTGTCTGAGCCCCAGAATCTAACCTCACACCTTTAATACAGTGTCTGAGCACCAGACACTAACCTCACACCTTTAATACAGTGTCTGAGCCCCAGACTCTAACCTCACACCTTTAATACAGTGTCTGAGCCCCAGACTCTAACCTCACACCTTTAATACAGTGTCTGAGCCCCAGACTCTAACCTCAAACCTTTAATACAGTGTCTGAGCCCCAGACTCTAACCTCAAACCTTTAATACAGTGTCTGAGTCCCAGACTCTAACCTCACACCTTTAATACAGTGCCTGAGCTCCAGACTCTAACCTCACACCTTTAATACAGTGTCTGAGCTCCAGAATCTAACCTCAGACCTTTAATACAGTGTCTGAGCCTCAGTCTCCAACCTCACACCTTTAATACAGTGTCTGAGCCCCAGACTCTAACCTCACACCTTTAATACAGTGTCTGAGCTCCAGACTCTAACCTCACACCTTTAATACAGTGTCTGAGCTCCAGACTCTAACCGAACACTTTTAAATCAATGTCTGAGCTCCTGACTCTAACCTCACACCTTTAATACAGTGTCTGAGCTCCAGACTCCAACCTCACACCTTTAATACAGTGTCTGAGCCCCAGACTCTAACCTCACACCTTTAATACAGTGTCTGAGGCGCAGACTCTAACCTCACACCTTTAATACAGTGTCTGAGCTCCAGACTCTAACCTCACAACTTTAATACGGTGTCTGAGTTCCAGACTCCAACCTGACACCTTTAATACAGTGTCTGAGTCCCAGACTCTAACCTCACACCTTTAATACAGTGTCTGAGCCCCAGACTCTAACCACACACCTTTAATACAGTGTCTGAGCTCCAGACTCCAACCTCACAGCTTTAATACAGTGTCTGAGTCCCAGACTCTAACCTCACACCTTTAATACAGTGTCTGAGCCCCAGACTCTAACCACACACCTTTAATACAGTGTCTGAGCTCCAGACTCCAACCTCACACCTTTAATACAGTGTCTGAGTCCCAGACTCTAACCTCACACCTTAAATACAGTGTCTGAGCTCCAGACTCTAACCTCAGACCTTTAATACAGTGTCTGAGCTCCAGACTCTAACCTCACACCTTTAATACAGTGTCTGAGCCCCAGATTCTAACCTCACACCTTTAATACAGTGTCTGAGCTCCAGTCTCTAACCTCACACCTTTAATACAGTGTCTGAGCCCCAGATTCTAACCTCACACCTTTAATACAGTGTCTGAGCCCCAGACTCTAACCTCACACCTTTAATACAGTGTCTGAGCCCCAGACTCTAAACTCAAACCTGTAATACAGTGTCTGAGCCCCAGACTCTAACCTCACACCTTTAATACTGTGTCTGAGCCCCAGACTCTAACCTCACACCTTTAATACAGTGTCTGAGCCCCAGACTCAAACCTCACACCTTTAATACAGTGTCTGAGCCCCAGACTCTATCCTCACACCTTTAATACAGTGTCGGTGCCCCAGACTCCAACCTTACACCTTCAATACAGTGTCTGAGCCCCAGACTCTAACCTCACACCTTTAATACAGTGTCTGAGCTCCAGACTCTAACCTCACACCTTTAACACAGTGTCTGAGCCACAGACTCTAACCTCACACCTTCAATACAGTGTCTGAACCCCAGACTCTAACCTCACACCTTTAATACAGTGTCTGAGCACCAGACTCTAACCTCACACCTTTAATACAGTGTCTGAGCCCCAGAATCTAACCTCACACCTTTAATACAGTGTCTGAGCACCAGACTCTAACCTCACACCTTTAATACAGTGTCTGAGACCCAGACTCTAACCTCACACCTTTAATACAGTGTCTGAGCCCCAGACTCTAACCTCACACCTTTAATACAGTGTCTGAGCCCCAGACTCTAACCTCAAACCTTTAATACAGTGTCTGAGCCCCAGACTCTAACCTCAAACCTTTAATACAGTGTCTGAGTCCCAGACTCTAACCTCACACCTTTAATACAGTGCCTGAGCTCCAGACTCTAACCTCACACCTTTAATACAGTATCTGAGCTCCAGAATCTAACCTCAGACCTTTAATACAGTGTCTGAGCCTCAGTCTCCAACCTCACACCTTTAATACAGTGTCTGAGCCCCAGACTCTAACCTCACACCTTTAATACAGTGTCTGAGCTCCAGACTCTAACCTCACACCTTTAATACAGTGTCTGAGCTCCAGACTCTAACCGAACACTTTTAAATCAATGTCTGAGCTCCTGACTCTAACCTCACACCTTTAATACAGTGTCTGAGCTCCAGACTCCAACCTCACACCTTTAATACAGTGTCTGAGCCCCAGACTCTAACCTCACACCTTTAATACAGTGTCTGAGGCGCAGACTCTAACCTCACACCTTTAATACAGTGTCTGAGCTCCAGACTCTAACCTCACAACTTTAATACGGTGTCTGAGCTCCAGACTCCAACCTGACACCTTTAATACAGTGTCTGAGTCCCAGACTCTAACCTCACACCTTTAATACAGTGTCTGAGCCCCAGACTCTAACCACACACCTTTAATACAGTGTCTGAGCTCCAGACTCCAACCTCACAGCTTTAATACAGTGTCTGAGTCCCAGACTCTAACCTCACACCTTTAATACAGTGTCTGAGCCCCAGACTCTAACCACACACCTTTAATACAGTGTCTGAGCTCCAGACTCCAACCTCACACCTTTAATACAGTGTCTGAGTCCAAGACTCTAACCTCACACCTTAAATACAGTGTCTGAGCTCCAGACTCTAACCTCACACCTTTCATACAGTGTCTGAGCCCCAGACTCTAACCTCACACCTTTAATACAGCGTCTGAGCCCCAGTCTCTAACCTCACACCTTTAATACAGTGTCTGAGCCCCAGACTCTAACCTCACACCTTTAATACAGTGACTGAGCCCAAGACTCTCGCCTCACACCTTTAATAGAGTGTCTGAGCCCCAGACTCTAACCTCACACCTTTAACACAGTGTCTGAGCCACAGACTCTAACCTCACACCTTCAATACTGTGTCTGAACCCCAGACTCTAACCTCACACCTTTAATACAGTGTCTGAGCACCAGACTCTAACCTCACACCTTTAATACAGTGTCTGAGCCCCAGATTCTAACCTCACACCTTTAATACAGTGTCTGAGCACCAGACTCTAACCTCACACCTTTAATACAGTGTCTGAGCCCCAGACTCTAACCTCACACCTTAAATACAGTGTCTGAGCCCCAGACTCTAACCTCAAACCTTTAATACAGAGTCTGAGCCCCAGAGTCTAACCTCAAACCTTTAATACAGTGTCTGAGCCCCAGACTCGAACCTCAAACCTTTAATACAGTGTCTGAGCCCCAGACTCTAACCACACACCTTTAATACAGTGTCTGAGCTCCAGACTCCAACCTCACACCTTTAATACAGTGTCTGAGTCCCAGACTCTAACCTCACACCTTTAATACAGTGTCTGAGCCCCAGACTCTAACCACACACCTTTAATACAGTGTCTGAGCTCCAGACTCCAACCTCACACCTTTAATACAGTGTCGGAGTCCCAGACTCTAACCTCACACCTTTAATACAGTGTCTGAGACCCAGACTCCAACCTCACACCTTTAATACAGTGTCTGAGCTCCAGTCTCTAACCTCACACCTTTAATACAGTGTCTGAGCCCCAGATTCTAACCTCACACCTTTAATACAGTGTCTGAGCCCCAGACTCTAACCTCACACCTTTAATACAGTGTCTGAGCCCCAGACTCTAAACTCAAACCTGTAATACAGTGTCTGAGCCCCAGACTCCAACCTCACACCTTCAATACAGTGTCTGAGCCCCAGTCCCTATCCTCACACCTTTAATACAGTGTCTGAGCCCCAGCTCCTAACCTCACACCTTTAATACAGTGTTTGAGCCCCAGACTCTAACCTCACACCTTTAATACAGTGTCTGAGCCCCAGACTCTAAACTCAAACCTGTAATACAGTGTCTGAGCCCCAGACTCCAACCTCACACCTTCAATACAGTGTCTGAGCCCCAGACTCTAACCTCACACCTTTAATAGAGTGTCTGAGCCCCAGACTCTAACCTCACACCTTTAACACAGTGTCTGAGCCACAGACTCTAACCTCACACCTTCAATACAGTGTCTGAACCCCAGACTCTAACCTCACACCTTTAATACAGTGTCTGAGCACCAGACTCTAACCTCACACCTTTAATACAGTGTCTGAGCCCCAGAATCTAACCTCACACCTTTAATACAGTGTCTGAGCACCAGACACTAACCTCACACCTTTAATACAGTGTCTGAGCCCCAGACTCTAACCTCACACCTTTAATACAGTGTCTGAGCCCCAGACTCTAACCTCACACCTTTAATACAGTGTCTGAGCCCCAGACTCTAACCTCAAACCTTTAATACAGTGTCTGAGCCCCAGACTCTAACCTCAAACCTTTAATACAGTGTCTGAGTCCCAGACTCTAACCTCACACCTTTAATACAGTGCCTGAGCTCCAGACTCTAACCTCACACCTTTAATACAGTGTCTGAGCTCCAGAATCTAACCTCAGACCTTTAATACAGTGTCTGAGCCTCAGTCTCCAACCTCACACCTTTAATACAGTGTCTGAGCCCCAGACTCTAACCTCACACCTTTAATACAGTGTCTGAGCTCCAGACTCTAACCTCACACCTTTAATACAGTGTCTGAGCTCCAGACTCTAACCGAACACTTTTAAATCAATGTCTGAGCTCCTGACTCTAACCTCACACCTTTAATACAGTGTCTGAGCTCCAGACTCCAACCTCACACCTTTAATACAGTGTCTGAGCCCCAGACTCTAACCTCACACCTTTAATACAGTGTCTGAGGCGCAGACTCTAACCTCACACCTTTAATACAGTGTCTGAGCTCCAGACTCTAACCTCACAACTTTAATACGGTGTCTGAGTTCCAGACTCCAACCTGACACCTTTAATACAGTGTCTGAGTCCCAGACTCTAACCTCACACCTTTAATACAGTGTCTGAGCCCCAGACTCTAACCACACACCTTTAATACAGTGTCTCAGCTCCAGACTCCAACCTCACAGCTTTAATACAGTGTCTGAGTCCCAGACTCTAACCTCACACCTTTAATACAGTGTCTGAGCCCCAGACTCTAACCACACACCTTTAATACAGTGTCTGAGCTCCAGACTCCAACCTCACACCTTTAATACAGTGTCTGAGTCCCAGACTCTAACCTCACACCTTAAATACAGTGTCTGAGCTCCAGACTCTAACCTCAGACCTTTAATACAGTGTCTGAGCTCCAGACTCTAACCTCACACCTTTAACACAGTGTCTGAGCCACAGACTCTAAGTTCACACCTTCAATACAGTGTCTGAGCCCCAGACTCCAACCTCACACCTTTAATACAGTGTCTGAGCCCCAGACTCTAACCTCACACCTTTAATACAGTGTCTGAGCCCCAGTCTCCAACCTCACACCTTTAATACAGTGTCTGAGTCCCAGACTCTAACCTCACACCTTAAATACAGTGTCTGAGCTCCAGACTCTAACCTCACACCTTAAATACAGTGTCAGAGCTCCAGACTCTAACCTCACACCTTTAACACAGTGTCTGAGCCACAGACTCTAACCTCGCACCTTCAATACAGTGTCTGAGCCACAGACTCCAACCTCACACCTTTAATACAGTGTCTGAGCCCCAGACTCTAACCTCACACCTTTAATACAGTGTCTGAGCCCCAGACTCTAACCTCACACCTTTAATACAGTGTCGGTGCCCCAGACACCAACCTCACACCTTTAATACAGTGTCTGAGACCGAGACTCTAACCTCACACCTTTAATAGAGTGTCTGAGCCCCGGACTCTAACCTCACACCTTTAACACAGTGTCTGAGCCACAGACTCTAACCTCACACCTTCAATACAGTGTCTGAACCCCAGACTCTAACCTCACACCTTTAATACAGTGTCTGAGCACCAGACTCTAACCTCACACCTTTAATACAGTGTCTGAGCCCCAGATTCTAACCTCACACCTTTAATACAGTGTCTGAGCACCAGACTCTAACCTCACACCTTTTATACAGTGTCTGAGCCCCAGATTCTAACCTCACACCTTTAATACAGTGTCTGAGCCCCAGACTCTAACCTCAAACCTTTAATACAGTGTCTGAGCCCCAGACTCTAACCTCAAACCTTTAATACAGTGTCTGAGCCCCAGACTCTAACCTCAAACCTTTAATACAGTGTCTGAGCCCCAGACTCTAACCACACACCTTTAATACAGTGTCTGAGCTCCAGACTCCAACCTCACACCTTTAATACAGTGTCTGAGTCCCAGACTCTAACCTCACACCTTTAATACAGTGTCTGAGCCCCAGACCCTAACCACACACCTTTAATACAGTGTCTGAGCTCCAGACTCCAACCTCACACCTTTAATACAGTGTCTGAGTCCCAGACTCTAACCTCACACCTTTAATACAGTGTCTGAGTCCCAGACTCTAACCTCACACCTTTAATACAGTGTCTGAGACCCAGACTCCAACCTCACACCTTTAATACAGTGCCTGAGCTCCAGTCTCTAACCTCACACCTTTAATACAGTGTCTGAGCTCCAGACTCTAACCTCACACCTTTAATCCAGTGTCTGAGCCCCAAAGTCTAACCTCACACCTTTAATACAGTGTCTGAGCTCCAGACTCTAACCTCACATCTTTAATACAGTGTCTGAGACCCAGACTCTAACCTCACACCTTTAATACAGTGTCTGAGCCCCAGACTCTAACCTCACACCTTTACTACAGTGTCTGAGCCCAAGACTCTAACCTCACACCTTTACTACAGTGTCTGAGCCCAAGACTCTAACCTCACACCTTTACTACAGTGTCTGAGCCCAAGACTCTAACCTCACTCCTTAATACAGTGTCTGAGCCCCAGACTCTAACCTCACACCTTTCATACAATGTCTGAGCCCCAGACTCTAACCTCACACCTTTAATACAGCGTCTGAGCCCCAGTCTCTAACCTCACACCTTTAATACAGTGTCTGAGCCCCAGACTCTAACCTCACACCTTTAATACAGTGACTGAGCCCAAGACTCTCGCCTCACACCTTTAATAGAGTGTCTGAGCCCCAGACTCTAACCTCACACCTTTAACACAGTGTCTGAGCAACAGACTCTAACCTCACACCTTCAATACAGTGTCTGAACCCCAGACTCTAACCTCACACCTTTAATACAGTGTCTGAGCACCAGACTCTAACCTCACACCTTTAATACAGTGTCTGAGCCCCAGATTCTAACCTCATACCTTTAATACAGTGTCTGAGCACCAGACTCTAACCTCACACCTTTAATACAGTGTCTGAGCCCCAGACTCTAACCTCACACCTTAAATACAGTGTCTGAGCCCCAGACTCTAACCTCAAACCTTTAATACAGTGTCTGAGCCCCAGAGTCTAACCTCAAACCTTTAATACAGTGTCTGAGCCCCAGACTCTAACCTCAAACCTTTAATACAGTGTCTGAGCCCCAGACTCTAACCACACACCTTTAATACAGTGTCTGAGCTCCAGACTCCAACCTCACACCTTTAATACAGTGTCTGAGTCCCAGACTCTAACCTCACACCTTTAATACAGTGTCTGAGCCCCAGACTCTAACCACACACCTTTAATACAGTGTCTGAGCTCCAGACTCCAACCTCACACCTTTAATACAGTGTCGGAGTCCCAGACTCTAACCTCACACCTTTAATACAGTGTCTGAGACCCAGACTCCAACCTCACACCTTTAATACCGTGTCTGAGCTCCAGTCTCTAACCTCACACCTTTAATACAGTGTCTGAGGCCCAGATTCTAACCTCACACCTTTAATACAGTGTCTGAGCCCCAGACACTAACCTCACACCTTTAATACAGTGTCTGAGCCCCAGACTCTAAACTCAAACCTGTAATACAGTGTCTGAGCCCCAGACTCTAACCTCACACCTTTAATACTGTGTCTGAGCCCCAGACTCTAACCTCACACCTTTAATACAGTGTCTGAGCCCCAGACTCAAACCTCACACCTTTAATACAGTGTCTGAGCCCCAGACTCTATCCTCACACCTTTAATACAGTGTCGGTGCCCCAGACTCCAACCTCACACCTTCAATACAGAGTCTGAGCCCCAGACTCTAACCTCACACCTTTAATAGAGTGTCTGAGCCCCAGACTCTAACCTCACACCTTTAACACAGTGTCTGAGCCACAGACTCTAACCTCACACCTTCAATACAGTGTCTGAACCCCAGACTCTAACCTCACACCTTTAATACAGTGTCTGAGCACCAGACTCTAACCTCACACCTTTAATACAGTGTCTGAGCCCCAGAATCTAACCTCACACCTTTAATACAGTGTCTGAGCACCAGACTCTAACCTCACACCTTTAATACAGTGTCTGAGCCCCAGACTCTAACCTCACACCTTTAATACAGTGTCTGAGCCCCAGACTCTAACCTCACACCTTTAATACAGTGTCTGAGCCCCAGACTCTAACCTCAAACCTTTAATACAGTGTCTGAGCCCCAGACTCTAACCTCAAACCTTTAATACAGTGTCTGAGTCCCAGACTCTAACCTCACACCTTTAATACAGTGCCTGAGCTCCAGACTCTAACCTCACACCTTTGATACAGTATCTGAGCTCCAGAATCTAACCTCAGACCTTTAATACAGTGTCTGAGCCTCAGTCTCCAACCTCACACCTTTAATACAGTGTCTGAGCCCCAGACTCTAACCTCACACCTTTAATACAGTGTCTGAGCTCCAGACTCTAACCTCACACCTTTAATACAGTGTCTGAGCTCCAGACTCTAACCGAACACTTTTAAATCAATTTCTGAGCTCCTGACTCTAACCTCACACATTTAATACAGTGTCTGAGCTCCAGACTCCAACCTCACACCTTTAATACAGTGTCTGAGCCCCAGACTCTAACCTCACACCTTTAATACAGTGTCTGAGGCGCAGACTCTAACCTCACACCTTTAATACAGTGTCTGAGCTCCAGACTCTAACCTCACAACTTTAATACGGTGTCTGAGCTCCAGACTCCAACCTGACACCTTTAATACAGTGTCTGAGTCCCAGACTCTAACCTCACACCTTTAATACAGTGTCTGAGCCCCAGACTCTAACCACACACCTTTAATACAGTGTCTGAGGTCCAGACTCCAACCTCACAGCTTTAATACAGTGTCTGAGTCCCAGACTCTAACCTCACACCTTTAATACAGTGTCTGAGCCCCAGACTCTAACCACACACCTTTAATACAGTGTCTGAGCTCGAGACTCCAACCTCACACCTTTAATACAGTGTCTGAGTCCAAGACTCTAACCTCACACCTTAAATACAGTGTCTGAGCTCCAGACTCTAACCTCACACCTTTCATACAATGTCTGAGCCCCAGACTCTAACCTCACACCTTTAATACAGCGTCTGAGCCCCAGTCTCTAACCTCACACCTTTAATACAGTGTCTGAGCCCCAGACTCTAACCTCACACCTTTAATACAGTGACTGAGCCCAAGACTCTCGCCTCACACCTTTAATAGAGTGTCTGAGCCCCAGACTCTAACCTCACACCTTTAACACAGTGTCTGAGCCACAGACTCTAACCTCACACCTTCAATACTGTGTCTGAACCCCAGACTCTAACCTCACACCTTTAATACAGTGTCTGAGCACCAGACTCTAACCTCACACCTTTAATACAGTGTCTGAGCCCCAGATTCTAACCTCACACCTTTAATACAGTGTCTGAGCACCAGACTCTAACCTCACACCTTTAATACAGTGTCTGAGCCCCAGACTCTAACCTCACACCTTAAATACAGTGTCTGAGCCCCAGACTCTAACCTCAAACCTTTAATACAGAGTCTGAGCCCCAGAGTCTAACCTCAAACCTTTAATACAGTGTCTGAGCCCCAGACTCGAACCTCAAACCTTTAATACAGTGTCTGAGCCCCAGACTCTAACCACACACCTTTAATACAGTGTCTGAGCTCCAGACTCCAACCTCACACCTTTAATACAGTGTCTGAGTCCCAGACTCTAACCTCACACATTTAATACAGTGTCTGAGCCCCAGACTCTAACCACACACCTTTAATACAGTGTCTGAGCTCCAGACTCCAACCTCACACCTTTAATACAGTGTCGGAGTCCCAGACTCTAACCTCACATCTTTAATACAGTGTCTGAGACCCAGACTCCAACCTCACACCTTTAATACAGTGTCTGAGCTCCAGTCTCTAACCTCACACCTTTAATACAGTGTCTGAGCCCCAGATTCTAACCTCACACCTTTAATACAGTGTCTGAGCCCCAGACTCTAACCTCACACCTTTAATACAGTGTCTGAGCCCCAGACTCTAAACTCAAACCTGTAATACAGTGTCTGATCCCCAGACTCCAACCTCACACCTTCAATACAGTGTCTGAGCCCCAGACTCTAACCTCACACCTTTAATAGAGTGTCTGAGCCCCAGACTCTAACCTCACACCTTTAACACAGTGTCTGAGCCACAGACTCTAACCTCACACCTTCAATACAGCGTCTGAACCCCAGACTCTAACCTCACACCTTTAATACAGTGTCTGAGCACCAGACTCTAACCTCACACCTTTAATACAGTGTCTGAGCCCCAGAATCTAACCTCACACCTTTAATACAGTGTCTGAGCACCAGACTCTAACCTCACACCTTTAATACAGTGTCTGAGCCCCAGACTCTAACCTCACACCTTTAATACAGTGTCTGAGCCCCAGACTCTAACCTCACACCTTTAATACAGTGTCTGAGCCCCAGACTCTAACCTCAAACCTTTAATACAGTGTATGAGCCCCAGACTCTAACCTCAAACCTTTAATACAGTGTCTGAGTCCCAGACTCTAACCTCACACCTTTAATACAGTGCCTGAGCTCCAGACTCTAACCTCACACCTTTAATACAGTGTCTGAGCTCCAGAATCTAACCTCAGACCTTTAATACAGTGTCTGAGCCTCAGTCTCCAACCTCACACCTTTAATACAGTGTCTGAGCCCCAGACTCTAACCTCACACCTTTAATACAGTGTCTGAGCTCCAGACTCTAACCTCACACCTTTAATACAGTGTCTGAGCTCCAGACTCTCACCGAACACTTTTAAATCAATGTCTGAGCTCCTGACTCTAACCTCACACCTTTAATACAGTGTCTGAGCTCCAGACTCCAACCTCACACCTTTAATACAGTGTCTGAGCCCCAGACTCTAACCTCACACCTTTAATACAGTGTCTGAGGCGCAGACTCTAACCTCACACCTTTAATACAGTGTCTGAGCTCCAGACTCTAACCTCACAACTTTAATACGGTGTCTGAGTTCCAGACTCCAACCTGACACCTTTAATACAGTGTCTGAGTCCCAGACTCTAACCTCACACCTTTAATACAGTGTCTGAGCCCCAGACTCTAACCACACACCTTTAATACAGTGTCTGAGCTCCAGACTCCAACCTCACAGCTTTAATACAGTGTCTGAGTCCCAGACTCTAACCTCACACCTTTAATACAGTGTCTGAGCCCCAGACTCTAACCACACACCTTTAATACAGTGTCTGAGCTCCAGACTCCAACCTCACACCTTTAATACAGTGTCTGAGTCCCAGACTCTAACCTCACACCTTAAATACAGTGTCTGAGCTCCAGACTCTAACCTCAGACCTTTAATACAGTGTCTGAGCTCCAGACTCTAACCTCACACCTTTAACACAGTGTCTGAGCCACAGACTCTAAGTTCACACCTTCAATACAGTGTCGGAGCCCCAGACTCCAACCTCACACCTTTAATACAGTGTCTGAGTCCCAGACTCTAACCACACACCTTAAATACAGTGTCTGAGCTCCAGACGCTATCCTCACACCTTTAATACAGTGTCTGAGCTCCAGACTCTAACCTCACAACTTTAATACGGTGTCTAGCTCCAGACTCCAACCTCACACCTTTAATACAATGTCTGAGTCCCAGACTCTAACCTCACACCTTTAATACAGTGTCTGAGCCCCAGACTCTAACCACACACCTTTAATACAGTGTCTGAGCTCCAGACTCCAACCTCACACCTTTAATACAGTGTCTGAGCACCAGACTCTAACCACACAACTTTAATACAGTGTCTGAGCTCCAGACTCCAACCTCACACCTTTAATACAGTGTCTGAGCTCCAGACTCCAACCTCACACCTTTAATACAGTGTCTGAGCCCCGGACTCTAACCTCACACCTTTAATACAGTGTCTGAGCCCCGGACTCTAACCTCACACCTTTAATACAGTGTCTGAGCTCCAGACTCTAACCTCACACCTTTACTACAGTGTCTGAGTCCCAGACTCTAACCTCACACCTTTAATACAGTGTCTGAGCCCCAGACTCTAACCTCACACCTTTAATACAGTGTCTGAGCCCCAGACTCTAACCTCACACCTTTAATACAGTGTCTGAGTCCCAGACTCTAACCTCACACCTTTAATACAGTGTCTGAGCCCCAGACTCTAACCACACACCTTTAATACAGTGTCTGTGCTCCAGACTCCAACCTCACACCTTTAATACAGTGTCTGAGCCCCAGACTCTAACCACACACCTTTAATACAGTGTCTGTGCTCCAGACTCCAACCTCACACCTTTAATACAGTGTCTGAGCCCCAGACTCTAACCTCACACCTTTAATACAGTGTCTGAGGCCCAGACTCTAACCTCACACCTTTAATACAGTGTCTGAGCTCCAGACTCTAACCTCACAACTTTAATACGGTGTCTGAGCTCCAGACTCCAACCTCACACCTTTAATACAGTGTCTGAGTCCCAGACTCTAACCTCACACCTTTAATACAGTGTCTGAGCCCCAGACTTTAACCACACACCTTTAATACAGTGTCTGAGCTCCATACTTTAACCACACACCTTTAATACAGTGTCTGAGCTCCAGACTCCAACCTCACACTTTTAATACAGTGTCTGAGCTCCAGACTCCAACCTCACACCTTTAATACAGTGTCTGAGCCCCGGACACTAACCTCACACCTTTAGTGTCTGAGCCCCAGTCCCTATCCTCACACCTTTAATACAGTGTCTGAGCCCCAGTCTATAACCTCACACCTTTAATACAGTGTCTGAGCTCCAGACTCTAACCTCACACCTTTAATACAGTGTCTGAGCCCCAGACTCTAACCTCATAACTTTAATACAGTGTCTGAGCCCCAGACTCCAAACTCACACCTTTAATACAGTGTCTGAGCCCCAGACTCTAACCTCACACCTTTAATACAGTGTCTGAGCCCCAGACTCTAACCACACACCTTTAATACAGTGTCTGAGCCCCAGACTCCAACCTCACACCTTTAATACAGTGTCTGAGCCCCAGACTCTAACCTCACACCTTTAATAAAGTGTCTGAGCCGCAGACTCTAACCTCACACCTTTAATACACTGTCTGAGCTGCAGACTCTAACCTCACACCTTTAATACAGTGTCTGAGCCCCAGACTCTAACCTCACACCTTTAATACAGTGTCTGAGATTCAGACTCTACGCTCACACGTTTAATACAGTGTCTGAGCCCCAGACTCTAACCTCACACCTTAAATACAGTGTCTGAGCTCCAGACTCTAACCTCACACCTTTAATATAGGGTCTGAGCCCCAGACGCTAACCTCACACCTTTAATACAGTGTCTGAGCCCCAGACTCTAACCTCACACCTTTAATACAGTGTCTGAGCCCCAGACACTAACCTCACACCTTTAATACAATGTCTGAGCCCCAGACTCTAACTTCACACCTTTAATACAGTGTCTGAGCCCCAGACTCTAACTTCACACCTTTAATACAGTGTCTGAGCCCCAGACTCTAACCTCACACCTTTAATACAGAGTCTGAGCCCCAGACTCTAACTTCACACCTTTAATACAGTGTCTGAGCCCCAGATTCTAACCTCACACCTTTAATACAATGTCTGAGCCCCAGACTCTAACCTCACACCTTTAATACAGTGTTTGTGAGCCCCAGACTCTAACCTCACACCTTTAATGCAGTGTCTGAGCCCCAGTCCCTAACCTCACACGTTTAATACAGTGTCTGAGCCCCAGACTCTAACCTCACACCTTTAATACAGTGTCTGAGCCCCAGACTCTAACCTCACACCTTTAATACAGTGTCTGAGCCCCAGACTCTAACCTCACACCTTTAATACAGTGTCTGAGCCCCAGTCTCTAACCTCACACCTTTAATACAGTGTCTGAGCCCCAGACTCTAACCTCACACCTTTAATACAGTGTCTGAGCCCCAGACTCTAACCTCACACCTTTCACACAGTGTCTGAGCCCCAGACTCTAACTTCACACCTTTAATACAGTGTCTGAGCCCCAGACTCTAACTTCACACCTTTAATACAGTGTCTGAGCCCCAGACTCTAACCTCACACCTTTAATACAGAGTCTGAGCCCCAGACTCTAACCTCACACCTTTAATACAGTGTCTGAGCCCCAGATTCTAACCTCACACCTTTAATACAATGTCTGAGCCCCAGACTCTAACCTCACACCTTTAATACAGTGTTTGTGAGCCCCAGACTCTAACCTCACACCTTTAATGCAGTGTCTGAGCCCCAGTCCCTAACCTCACACGTTTAATACAGTGTCTGAGCCCCAGACTCTAACCTCACACCTTTAATACAGTGTCTGAGCCCCAGACTCTAACCTCACACCTTTAATACAGTGTCTGAGCCCCAGACTCTAACCTCACACCTTTAATACAGTGTCTGAGCCCCAGTCTCTAACCTCACACCTTTAATACAGTGTCTGAGCTCCAGACTCTAACCTCACACCTTTAATACAGTGTCTGATTCCCAGACTCGAACCTCACACCTTTAAGACAGTGTCTGAGCCCCACTCTCTAACCTCACAACTTTAATACAGTGTCTGAGCCCCAGTCTCTAACCTCACACCTTTAATACAGTGTCTGAGCCCCAGACTCTAACCTCACACCTTTAATACAGTGTCTGAGCCCCAGACCCTAACCTCACACCTTTAATACAGTGTCTGAGCCCCAGGCTCTAACCTCACACCTTTAATACAGTGTCTGAGCCCCAGACTCTAACCTCACACCTTTAATACAGTGTCTGAGCCCCAGACCCTAACCTCACACCTTTAATACAGTGTCTGAGACCCAGACTCTAACCTCACACCTTTAATACAGTGTCTGAGCCCCAGACTCTAACCTCACACCTTTAATACAGTGTCTGAGCCCCAGTCCCTAACCTCACACCTTTAATACAGTGTCTGTGCCCCAGACTCTAACCTCACACCTTTCACACAGTGTCTGAGCCCCAGACTCTCACCTCACACCTTTAATACAGTGTCTGAGCCCCAGTCCCCAACCGCACACCTTTAATACAGTGTCTGAGCCCCAGACTCTAACCTCACACCTTTAATACAGTGTCTGAGCTCCAGACTCTTACCTCACACCTTTACTACAGTGTCTGAGTCCCAGACTCTAACCTCACACCTTTAATACAGTGTCTGAGCCCCAGACCCTAACCTCACACCTTTAATACAGTGTCTGAGCCCCAGTCTCTAACCTCACACCGTTAATACAGTGTCTGAGCCCCAGACTCTAACCTCACACCTTTAATACAGTGTCTGAGCCCTAGACTCTAACCTCACACCTTTAATGCAGTGTCTGAGCCCAGACTCTAACCTCACACCTTTAATACAGTGTCTGACTCCCAGACTCTATCCTCACACCTTTAATACAGTGTCTGAGCCCCAGACTCTAACCTCACACCTTTAATACAGTGTCTGAGCTCCAGACTCTAACCTCACACCTTTAATACAGTGTCTGAGCCCCAGACCCTAACCTCACACCTTTAATACAGTGTCTGAGCCCCAGACTCTAACCTCACACCTTTAATACAATGTCTGAGCCCCAGACTCTAACCTCACACCTTTAATACAGTGTCTGAGCCCCAGATTCTAACCTCACACCTTTAATACAGTGTCTGAGCCCCAGTCCCAAACCTCACACCTTTAATACAGTGTTTGTGAGCCCCAGACTCTAACCTCACACCTTTAATACATTGTCTGAGCCCCAGTCCCTAACCTCACACGTTTAATACAGTGTCTGAGCCCCAGACTCTAACCTCACACCTTTAATACAGTGTCTGAGCCCCAGACTCTAACCTCACACCTTTAATACAGTGTCTGAGCCCCAGACTCTAACCTCACACCTTTAATACAGTGTCTGAGCCCCAGTCTCTAACCTCACACCTTTAATACAGTGTCTGAGCTCCAGACTCTAACTTCACACCTTTAATACAGTGTCTGATCCCCAGACTCGAACCTCACACCTTTAAGACAGTGTCTGAGCCCCACTCTCTAACCTCACAACTTTAATACAGTGTATGAGCCCCAGACTCTAACCTCACACCTTTAATACAGTGTCTGAGACCCAGTCTCTAACCTCACACCTTTAATACAGTGTCTGAGCCCCAGACTCTAACCTCACACCTTTAATACAGTGTCTGAGCCCCAGACCCTAACCTCACACCTTTAATACAGTGTCTGAGCCCCAGACTCTAACCTCACACCTTTAATACAGTGTCTGAGACCCAGACTCTAACCTCACACCTTTAATACAGTGTCTGAGCCCCAGACTCTAACCTCACACCTTTAATACAGTGTCTGAGCCCCAGACTCTAACCTCACACCTTTAATACAGTGTCTGAGCCCCAGACTCTAACCTCACAGCTTTAATACAGTGTCTGAGCCCCAGTCCCTAACCTCACACCTTTAATACAGTGTCTGAGCCCCAGACTCTAACCTCACACCTTTAATACAGTGTCTGAGCCCCAGACACTAACCTCACACCTTTAATACAGTGTCTGAGCCCCAGACTCTAACCTCACACCTTTAATACAATGTCGGAGCCACAGACTCTAACCTCACACCTTTAGTACAGTGTTTGTGAGCCCCAGACTCTAACCTCACACCTTTAATACAGTGTCTGAGCCCCAGACTCTAACCTCATACCTTTAATACAGTGTCTGAGCCCCAGACTCCAAACTCACACCTTTAATACAGTGTCTGAGCCCCAGACTCAAACCTCACACCTTTAATACAGTGTCGGAGCCCCAGACTCTAACCACACACCTTTAATACTGTGTCTGAGCCCCAGACTCCAACCTCACACCTTTAATACAGTGTCTGAGCCCCAGACTCTAACCTCACACCTTTAATAAAGTGTCTGAGCCGCAGACTCTAACCTCACACCTTTAATACACTGTCTGAGCTCCAGACTCTAACCTCACACCTTTAATACAGTGTCTGAGCCCCAGACTCTAACCTCACACCTTTAATACAGTGTCTGAGATTCAGACTCCAACCTCACACGTTTAATACAGTGTCTGAGCCCCAGACTCTAACCTCACACCTTTAATACAGTGTCTGAGCTGCAGACTCCAACCTCACACCTTTAATACAGTGTCTGAGCCCCAGACGCTAACCTCACACCTTTAATAAAGTGTCTGAGCCGCAGACTCTAACCTCACACCTTTAATACACTGTCTGAGCTCCAGACTCTAACCTCACACCTTTAATACAGTGTCTGAGCCCCAGACTCTAACCTCACACCTTTAATACAGTGTCTGAGATTCAGACTCTACGCTCACACGTTTAATACAGTGTCTGAGCCCCAGACCCTAACCTCACACCTTTAATACAGTGTCTGAGCCCCAGACTCTAACCTCACACCTTTAATACAGTGTCTGAGCCCCAGACTCTAACCTCACACCTTTAATACAGTGTCTGAGCCCCAGACCCTAACCTCACACCTTTAATACAGTGTCTGAGACCCAGACTCTAACCTCACACCTTTAATACAGTGTCTGAGCCCCAGACTCTAACCTCACACCTTTAATACAGTGTCTGAGCCCCAGTCCCTAACCTCACACCTTTAATACAGTGTCTGTGCCCCAGACTCTAACCTCACACCTTTCACACAGTGTCTGAGCCCCAGACTCTCACCTCACACCTTTAATACAGTGTCTGAGCCCCAGTCCCCAACCGCACACCTTTAATACAGTGTCTGAGCCCCAGACTCTAACCTCACACCTTTAATACAGTGTCTGAGCTCCAGACTCTTACCTCACACCTTTACTACAGTGTCTGAGTCCCAGACTCTAACCTCACACCTTTAATACAGTGTCTGAGCCCCAGACCCTAACCTCACACCTTTAATACAGTGTCTGAGCCCCAGTCTCTAACCTCACACCTTTAATACAGTGTCTGAGCCCCAGACTCTAACCTCACACCTTTAATACAGTGTCTGAGCCCTAGACTCTAACCTCACACCTTTAATGCAGTGTCTGAGCCCAGACTCTAACCTCACACCTTTAATACAGTGTCTGACTCCCAGACTCTATCCTCACACCTTTAATACAGTGTCTGAGCCCCAGACTCTAACCTCACACCTTTAATACAGTGTCTGAGCTCCAGACTCTAACCTCACACCTTTAATACAGTGTCTGAGCCCCAGACCCTAACCTCACACCTTTAATACAGTGTCTGAGCCCCAGACTCTAACCTCACACCTTTAATACAATGTCTGAGCCCCAGACTCTAACCTCACACCTTTAATACAGTGTCTGAGCCCCAGATTCTAACCTCACACCTTTAATACAGTGTCTGAGCCCCAGTCCCAAACCTCACACCTTTAATACAGTGTTTGTGAGCCCCAGACTCTAACCTCACACCTTTAATACATTGTCTGAGCCCCAGTCCCTAACCTCACACGTTTAATACAGTGTCTGAGCCCCAGACTCTAACCTCACACCTTTAATACAGTGTCTGAGCCCCAGACTCTAACCTCACACCTTTAATACAGTGTCTGAGCCCCAGACTCTAACCTCACACCTTTAATACAGTGTCTGAGCCCCAGTCTCTAACCTCACACCTTTAATACAGTGTCTGAGCTCCAGACTCTAACTTCACACCTTTAATACAGTGTCTGATCCCCAGACTCGAACCTCACACCTTTAAGACAGTGTCTGAGCCCCACTCTCTAACCTCACAACTTTAATACAGTGTATGAGCCCCAGACTCTAACCTCACACCTTTAATACAGTGTCTGAGACCCAGTCTCTAACCTCACACCTTTAATACAGTGTCTGAGCCCCAGACTCTAACCTCACACCTTTAATACAGTGTCTGAGCCCCAGACCCTAACCTCACACCTTTAATACAGTGTCTGAGCCCCAGACTCTAACCTCACACCTTTAATACAGTGTCTGAGACCCAGACTCTAACCTCACACCTTTAATACAGTGTCTGAGCCCCAGACTCTAACCTCACACCTTTAATACAGTGTCTGAGCCCCAGACTCTAACCTCACACCTTTAATACAGTGTCTGAGCCCCAGACTCTAACCTCACAGCTTTAATACAGTGTCTGAGCCCCAGTCCCTAACCTCACACCTTTAATACAGTGTCTGAGCCCCAGACTCTAACCTCACACCTTTAATACAGTGTCTGAGCCCCAGACACTAACCTCACACCTTTAATACAGTGTCTGAGCCCCAGACTCTAACCTCACACCTTTAATACAATGTCGGAGCCACAGACTCTAACCTCACACCTTTAGTACAGTGTTTGTGAGCCCCAGACTCTAACCTCACACCTTTAATACAGTGTCTGAGCCCCAGACTCTAACCTCATACCTTTAATACAGTGTCTGAGCCCCAGACTCCAAACTCACACCTTTAATACAGTGTCTGAGCCCCAGACTCAAACCTCACACCTTTAATACAGTGTCGGAGCCCCAGACTCTAACCACACACCTTTAATACTGTGTCTGAGCCCCAGACTCCAACCTCACACCTTTAATACAGTGTCTGAGCCCCAGACTCTAACCTCACACCTTTAATAAAGTGTCTGAGCCGCAGACTCTAACCTCACACCTTTAATACACTGTCTGAGCTCCAGACTCTAACCTCACACCTTTAATACAGTGTCTGAGCCCCAGACTCTAACCTCACACCTTTAATACAGTGTCTGAGATTCAGACTCCAACCTCACACGTTTAATACAGTGTCTGAGCCCCAGACTCTAACCTCACACCTTTAATACAGTGTCTGAGCTGCAGACTCCAACCTCACACCTTTAATACAGTGTCTGAGCCCCAGACGCTAACCTCACACCTTTAATAAAGTGTCTGAGCCGCAGACTCTAACCTCACACCTTTAATACACTGTCTGAGCTCCAGACTCTAACCTCACACCTTTAATACAGTGTCTGAGCCCCAGACTCTAACCTCACACCTTTAATACAGTGTCTGAGATTCAGACTCTACGCTCACACGTTTAATACAGTGTCTGAGCCCCAGACTCTAACCTCACACCTTTAATACAGTGTCTGAGCTCCAGACTCTAACCTCACACCTTTAATATAGGGTCTGAGCCCCAGACTCTAACCTCACACCTTTAATACAGTGTCTGAGCCCCAGACTCTAACCCCACACCTTTAATACAGTGTCTGAGCCCCAGACTCTTACCTCACACCTTTACTACAGTGTCTGAGTCCCAGACTCTAACCTCACACCTTTAATAGAGTGTCTGAGCCCCAGACTCTAACCTCACACCTTTAATACAGTGTCTGAGCCCCAGTCCCTAACCTCACACCTTTAATACAGTGTCTGAGCCCCAGTCTCTAACCTCACACCTTTAATACAGTGTCTGAGCCCCAGACTCTAACCTCACACCTTTAATACAGTGTCTGAGCCCTAGACTCTAACCTCACACCTTTAATGCAGTGTCTGAGCCCAGACTCTAACCTCACACCTTTAATACAGTGTCTGACTCCCAGACTCTATCCTCACACCTTTAATACAGTGTCTGAGCCCCAGACTCTAACCTCACACCTTTAATACAGTGTCTGAGCCCCAGACTCTAACTTCACACCTTTAATACAGTGTCTGAGCCCCAGACTCTAACCTCACACCTTTAATACAGTGTCTGAGCCCCAGACTCTAACCACACACCTTTAATACAGTGTCTGTGCTCCAGACTCCAACCTCACACCTTTAATACAGTGTCTGAGCCCCAGACTCTAACCACACACCTTTAATACAGTGTCTGTGCTCCAGACTCCAACCTCACACCTTTAATACAGTGTCTGAGCCCCAGACTCTAACCTCACACCTTTAATACAGTGTCTGAGGCCCAGACTCTAACCTCACACCTTTAATACAGTGTCTGAGCTCCAGACTCTAACCTCACACCTTTAATACGGTGTCTGAGCTCCAGACTCTAACCTCACACCTTTAATACAGTGTCTGAGCCCCAGTCTCTAACCTCACACCTTTAATACAGTGTCTGAGCCCCAGACTCTAACCTCACACCTTTAATACAGTGTCTGAGCCCCAGACTCTAACCTCACACCTTTCACACAGTGTCTGAGCCCCAGACTCTAACTTCACACCTTTAATACAGTGTCTGAGCCCCAGACTCTAACTTCACACCTTTAATACAGTGTCTGAGCCCCAGACTCTAACCTCACACCTTTAATACAGAGTCTGAGCCCCAGACTCTAACCTCACACCTTTAATACAATGTCTGAGCCCCAGATTCTAACCTCACACCTTTAATACAATGTCTGAGCCCCAGACTCTAACCTCACACCTTTAATACAGTGTTTGTGAGCCCCAGACTCTAACCTCACACCTTTAATGCAGTGTCTGAGCCCCAGTCCCTAACCTCACACGTTTAATACAGTGTCTGAGCCCCAGACTCAAACCTCACACCTTTAATACAGTGTCTGAGCCCCAGACTCTAACCTCACACCTTTAATACAGTGTCTGAGCCCCAGACTCTAACCTCACACCTTTAATACAGTGTCTGAGCCCCAGTCTCTGACCTCACACCTTTAATACAGTGTCTGAGCTCCAGACTCTAACCTCACACCTTTAATACAGTGTCTGAGCCCTAGACTCTAACCTCACACCTTTAATGCAGTGTCTGAGCCCAGACTCTAACCTCACACCTTTAATACAGTGTCTGACTCCCAGACTCTATCCTCACACCTTTAATACAGTGTCTGAGCCCCAGACTCTAACCTCACACCTTTAATACAGTGTCTGAGCTCCAGACTCTAACCTCACACCTTTAATACAGTGTCTGAGCCCCAGACCCTAACCTCACACCTTTAATACAGTGTCTGAGCCCCAGACTCTAACCTCACACCTTTAATACAATGTCTGAGCCCCAGACTCTAACCTCACACCTTTAATACAGTGTCTGAGCCCCAGATTCTAACCTCACACCTTTAATACAGTGTCTGAGCCCCAGTCCCTATCCTCACACCTTTAATACAGTGTCTGAGCCCCAGTCTATAACCTCACACCTTTAATACAGTGTCTGAGCTCCAGACTCTAACCTCACACCTTTAATACAGTGTCTGAGCCCCAGACTCTAACCTCATAACTTTAATACAGTGTCTGAGCCCCAGACTCCAAACTCACACCTTTAATACAGTGTCTGAGCCCCAGACTCTAACCTCACACCTTTAATACAGTGTCTGAGCCCCAGACTCTAACCACACACCTTTAATACAGTGTCTGAGCCCCAGACTCCAACCTCACACCTTTAATACAGTGTCTGAGCCCCAGACTCTAACCTCACACCTTTAATAAAGTGTCTGAGCCGCAGACTCTAACCTCACACCTTTAATACACTGTCTGAGCTGCAGACTCTAACCTCACACCTTTAATACAGTGTCTGAGCCCCAGACTCTAACCTCACACCTTTAATACAGTGTCTGAGATTCAGACTCTACGCTCACACGTTTAATACAGTGTCTGAGCCCCAGACTCTAACCTCACACCTTAAATACAGTGTCTGAGCTCCAGACTCTAACCTCACACCTTTAATATAGGGTCTGAGCCCCAGACGCTAACCTCACACCTTTAATACAGTGTCTGAGCCCCAGACTCTAACCTCACACCTTTAATACAGTGTCTGAGCCCCAGACACTAACCTCACACCTTTAATACAATGTCTGAGCCCCAGACTCTAACTTCACACCTTTAATACAGTGTCTGAGCCCCAGACTCTAACTTCACACCTTTAATACAGTGTCTGAGCCCCAGACTCTAACCTCACACCTTTAATACAGAGTCTGAGCCCCAGACTCTAACTTCACACCTTTAATACAGTGTCTGAGCCCCAGATTCTAACCTCACACCTTTAATACAATGTCTGAGCCCCAGACTCTAACCTCACACCTTTAATACAGTGTTTGTGAGCCCCAGACTCTAACCTCACACCTTTAATGCAGTGTCTGAGCCCCAGTCCCTAACCTCACACGTTTAATACAGTGTCTGAGCCCCAGAGTCTAACCTCACACCTTTAATACAGTGTCTGAGCCCCAGACTCTAACCTCACACCTTTAATACAGTGTCTGAGCCCCAGACTCTAACCTCACACCTTTAATACAGTGTCTGAGCCCCAGTCTCTAACCTCACACCTTTAATACAGTGTCTGAGCCCCAGACTCTAACCTCACACCTTTAATACAGTGTCTGAGCCCCAGACTCTAACCTCACACCTTTCACACAGTGTCTGAGCCCCAGACTCTAACTTCACACCTTTAATACAGTGTCTGAGCCCCAGACTCTAACTTCACACCTTTAATACAGTGTCTGAGCCCCAGACTCTAACCTCACACCTTTCACACAGTGTCTGAGCCCCAGACTCTAACTTCACACCTTTAATACAGTGTCTGAGCCCCAGACTCTAACTTCACACCTTTAATACAGAGTCTGAGCCCCAGACTCTAACCTCACACCTTTAATACAGTGTCTGAGCCCCAGATTCTAACCTCACACCTTTAATACAATGTCTGAGCCCCAGACTCTAACCTCACACCTTTAATACAGTGTTTGTGAGCCCCAGACTCTAACCTCACACCTTTAATGCAGTGTCTGAGCCCCAGTCCCTAACCTCACACGTTTAATACAGTGTCTGAGCCCCAGACTCTAACCTCACACCTTTAATACAGTGTCTGAGCCCCAGACTCTAACCTCACACCTTTAATACAGTGTCTGAGCCCCAGACTCTAACCTCACACCTTTAATACAGTGTCTGAGCCCCAGTCTCTAACCTCACACCTTTAATACAGTGTCTGAGCTCCAGACTCTAACCTCACACCTTTAATACAGTGTCTGATTCCCAGACTCGAACCTCACACCTTTAAGACAGTGTCTGAGCCCCACTCTCTAACCTCACAACTTTAATACAGTGTCTGAGCCCCAGTCTCTAACCTCACACCTTTAATACAGTGTCTGAGCCCCAGACTCTAACCTCACACCTTTAATACAGTGTCTGAGCCCCAGACCCTAACCTCACACCTTTAATACAGTGTCTGAGCCCCAGACTCTAACCTCACACCTTTAATACAGTGTCTGAGCCCCAGACTCTAACCTCACACCTTTAATACAGTGTCTGAGCCCCAGACCCTAACCTCACACCTTTAATACAGTGTCTGAGACCCAGACTCTAACCTCACACCTTTAATACAGTGTCTGAGCCACAGACTCTAACCTCACACCTTTAATACAGTGTCTGAGCCCCAGTCCCTAACCTCACACCTTTAATACAGTGTCTGTGCCCCAGACTCTAACCTCACACCTTTCACACAGTGTCTGAGCCCCAGACTCTCACCTCACACCTTTAATACAGTGTCTGAGCCCCAGTCCCCAACCGCACACCTTTAATACAGTGTCTGAGCCCCAGACTCTAACCTCACACCTTTAATACAGTGTCTGAGCTCCAGACTCTTACCTGACACCTTTACTACAGTGTCTGAGTCCCAGACTCTAACCTCACACCTTTAATACAGTGTCTGAGCCCCAGACTCTAACCTCACACCTTTAATACAGTGTCTGAGCCCCAGACCCTAACCTCACACCTTTAATACAGTGTCTGAGCCCCAGTCTCTAACCTCACACCTTTAATACAGTGTCTGAGCCCCAGACTCTAACCTCACACCTTTAATACAGTGTCTGAGCCCTAGACTCTAACCTCACACCTTTAATGCAGTGTCTGAGCCCAGACTCTAACCTCACACCTTTAATACAGTGTCTGACTCCCAGACTCTATCCTCACACCTTTAATACAGTGTCTGAGCCCCAGACTCTAACCTCACACCTTTAATACAGTGTCTGAGCTCCAGACTCTAACCTCACACCTTTAATACAGTGTCTGAGCCCCAGACCCTAACCTCACACCTTTAATACAGTGTCTGAGCCCCAGACTCTAACCTCACACCTTTAATACAATGTCTGAGCCCCAGACTCTAACCTCACACCTTTAATACAGTGTCTGAGCCCCAGATTCTAACCTCACACCTTTAATACAGTGTCTGAGCCCCAGTCCCAAACCTCACACCTTTAATACAGTGTTTGTGAGCCCCAGACTCTAACCTCACACCTTTAATACATTGTCTGAGCCCCAGTCCCTAACCTCACACGTTTAATACAGTGTCTGAGCCCCAGACTCTAACCTCACACCTTTAATACAGTGTCTGAGCCCCAGACTCTAACCTCACACCTTTAATACAGTGTCTGAGCCCCAGACTCTAACCTCACACCTTTAATACAGTGTCTGAGCCCCAGTCTCTAACCTCACACCTTTAATACAGTGTCTGAGCTCCAGACTCTAACTTCACACCTTTAATACAGTGTCTGATCCCCAGACTCGAACCTCACACCTTTAAGACAGTGTCTGAGCCCCACTCTCTAACCTCACAACTTTAATACAGTGTATGAGCCCCAGACTCTAACCTCACACCTTTAATACAGTGTCTGAGACCCAGTCTCTAACCTCACACCTTTAATACAGTGTCTGAGCCCCAGACTCTAACCTCACACCTTTAATACAGTGTCTGAGCCCCAGACCCTAACCTCACACCTTTAATACAGTGTCTGAGCCCCAGACTCTAACCTCACACCTTTAATACAGTGTCTGAGACCCAGACTCTAACCTCACACCTTTAATACAGTGTCTGAGCCCCAGACTCTAACCTCACACCTTTAATACAGTGTCTGAGCCCCAGTCCCTAACCTCACACCTTTAATACAGTGTCTGAGCCCCAGACTCTAACCTCACACCTTTAATACAGTGTCTGAGCCCCAGACTCTAACCTCACAGCTTTAATACAGTGTCTGAGCCCCAGTCCCTAACCTCACACCTTTAATACAGTGTCTGAGCCCCAGACTCTAACCTCACACATTTAATACAGTGTCTGAGCCCCAGACACTAACCTCACACCTTTAATACAGTGTCTGAGCCCCAGACTCTAACCTCACACCTTTAATACAATGTCGGAGCCACAGACTCTAACCTCACACCTTTAGTACAGTGTTTGTGAGCCCCAGACTCTAACCTCACACCTTTAATACAGTGTCTGAGCCCCAGACTCTAACCTCATACCTTTAATACAGTGTCTGAGCCCCAGACTCCAAACTCACACCTTTAATACAGTGTCTGAGCCCCAGACTCAAACCTCACACCTTTAATACAGTGTCGGAGCCCCAGACTCTAACCACACACCTTTAATACTGTGTCTGAGCCCCAGACTCCAACCTCACACCTTTAATACAGTGTCTGAGCCCCAGACTCTAACCTCACACCTTTAATAAAGTGTCTGAGCCGCAGACTCTAACCTCACACCTTTAATACACTGTCTGAGCTCCAGACTCTAACCTCACACCTTTAATACAGTGTCTGAGCCCCAGACTCTAACCTCACACCTTTAATACAGTGTCTGAGATTCAGACTCCAACCTCACACGTTTAATACAGTGTCTGAGCCCCAGACTCTAACCTCACACCTTTAATACAGTGTCTGAGCTGCAGACTCCAACCTCACACCTTTAATACAGTGTCTGAGCCCCAGACGCTAACCTCACACCTTTAATAAAGTGTCTGAGCCGCAGACTCTAACCTCACACCTTTAATACACTGTCTGAGCTCCAGACTCTAACCTCACACCTTTAATACAGTGTCTGAGCCCCAGACTCTAACCTCACACCTTTAATACAGTGTCTGAGATTCAGACTCTACGCTCACACGTTTAATACAGTGTCTGAGGCCCAGACTCTAACCTCACACCTTTAATACAGTGTCTGAGCTCCAGACTCTAACCTCACACCTTTAATATAGGGTCTGAGCCCCAGACTCTAACCTCACACCTTTAATACAGTGTCTGAGCCCCAGACTCTAACCCCACACCTTTAATACAGTGTCTGAGCCCCAGACTCTTACCTCACACCTTTACTACAGTGTCTGAGTCCCAGACTCTAACCTCACACCTTTAATAGAGTGTCTGAGCCCCAGACTCTAACCTCACACCTTTAATACAGTGTCTGAGCCCCAGTCCCTAACCTCACACCTTTAATACAGTGTCTGAGCCCCAGTCTCTAACCTCACACCTTTAATACAGTGTCTGAGCCCCAGACTCTAACCTCACACCTTTAATACAGTGTCTGAGCCCTAGACTCTAACCTCACACCTTTAATGCAGTGTCTGAGCCCAGACTCTAACCTCACACCTTTAATACAGTGTCTGACTCCCAGACTCTATCCTCACACCTTTAATACAGTGTCTGAGCCCCAGACTCTAACCTCACACCTTTAATACAGTGTCTGAGCTCCAGACTCTAACCTCACACCTTTAATACAGTGTCTGAGCCCCAGACCCTAACCTCACACCTTTAATACAGTGTCTGAGCCCCAGACTCTAACCTCACACCTTTAATACAATGTCTGAGCCCCAGACTCTAGCCTCACACCTTTAATACAGTGTCTGAGCCCCAGATTCTAACCTCACACCTTTAATACAGTGTCTGAGCCCCAGTCCCAAACCTCACACCTTTAATACAGTGTTTGTGAGCCCCAGACTCTAACCTCACACCTTTAATACATTGTCTGAGCCCCAGTCCCTAACCTCACACGTTTAATACAGTGTCTGAGCCCCAGACTCTAACCTCACACCTTTAATACAGTGTCTGAGCCCCAGACTCTAACCTCACACCTTTAATACAGTGTCTGAGCCCCAGACTCTAACCTCACACCTTTAATACAGTGTCTGAGCCCCAGTCTCGAACCTCACACCTTTAATACAGTGTCTGAGCTCCAGACTCTAACTTCACACCTTTAATACAGTGTCTGATCCCCAGACTCGAACCTCACACCTTTAAGACAGTGTCTGAGCCCCACTCTCTAACCTCACAACTTTAATACAGTGTCTGAGCCCCAGACTCTAACCTCACACCTTTAATACAGTGTCTGAGCCCCAGTCTCTAACCTCACACCTTTAATACAGTGTCTGAGCCCCAGACTCTAACCTCACACCTTTAATACAGTGTCTGAGCCCCAGGCACTAAACTCACACCATTAATACAGTGTCTGAGCCCCAGACTCTAACCTCACACCTTTATTACAGTGTCTGAGACCCAGACTCTAACCTCACACCTTTAATACAGTGTCTGAGCCCCAGACTCTAACCTCACACCTTTAATACAGTGTCTGAGCCCCAGACTCTAACCTCACACCTTTAATACAGTGTCTGAGCCCCAGACTCTAACCTCACACCTTTAATACAGTGTCTGAGCCCCAGTCTCTAACCTCACACCTTTAATACAGTGTCTGAGCTCCAGACTCTAACTTCACACCTTTAATACAGTGTCTGATCCCCAGACTCGAACCTCACACCTTTAATACAGTGTCTGAGCCCCACTCTCTAACCTCACAACTTTAATACAGTGTCTGAGCCCCAGACTCTAACCTCACACCTTTAATACAGTGTCTGAGCCCCAGTCTCTAACCTCACACCTTTCATACAGTGTCTGAGCCCCAGACTCTAACCTCACACCTTTAATACAGTGTCTGAGCCCCAGGCACTAAACTCACACCATTAATACAGTGTCTGAGCCCCAGACTCTAACCTCACACCTTTATTACAGTGTCTGAGACCCAGACTCTAACCTCACACCTTTAATACAGTGTCTGAGCCCCAGACTCTAACCTCACACCTTTAATACAGTGTCTGAGCCCCAGTCCCTAACCTCACACCTTTAATACAGTGTCTGAGCCCCAGACTCTAACCTCACACCTTTAATACAGTGTCTGAGCCCCAGTCCCTAACCTCACACCTTTAATACAGTGTCTGAGCCCCAGTCCCTATCCTCACACCTTTAATACAGTGTCTGAGCCCCAGCTCCTAACCTCACACCTTTAATACAGTGTCTGAGCTCCAGACTCTAACCTCACACCTTTAATACAGTGTCTGAGCCCCAGACTCTAACCTCATACCTTTAATACAGTGTCTGAGCCCCAGACTCCAAACTCACACCTTTAATACAGTGTCTGAGCCCCAGTCTCAAACCTCACACCTTTAATACAGTGTCGGAGCCCCAGACTCTAACCACACACCTTTAATACTGTGTCTGAGCCCCAGACTCCAACCTCACACCTTTAATACAGTGTCTGAGCCCCAGACTCTAACCTCACACCTTTAATAAAGTGTCTGAGCTGCAGACTCTAACCTCACACCTTTAATACACTGTCTGAGCTCCAGACTCTAACCTCACACCTTTAATACAGTGTCTGAGCCCCAGACTCTAACCTCACACCTTTAATACAGTGTCTGAGATTCAGACTCCAACCTCACACCTTTAATACAGTGTCTGAGCCCCAGACTCTAACCTCACACCTTTAATACAGTGTCTGAGCTCCAGACTCTAACCTCACACCTTTAATATAGGGTCTGAGCCCCAGACTCTAACCTCACACCTTTAATACAGTGTCTGAGTCCCAGACTCTAACCTCACACCTTTAATACAGTGTCTGAGCCCCAGACTCTAACCTCACACCTTTAATACAGTGTCTGAGCCCCAGACACTAACCTCACACCTTTAATACAGTTTCTGAGCCCCAGACTCTAACTTCACACCTTTAATACAGTGTCTGAGCCCCAGACTCTAACCTCACACCTTTAATACAGTGTCTGAGCCCCAGACTCTAACCTCACACCTTTAATACAATGTCTGAGCCCCAGACTCTAACCTCACACCTTTAATACAGTGTCTGAGCTCCAGACTCTAACCTCACACCCTTAATACAGTGTCTGTGCCCCAGACTCTAACCTCACACCTTTAATACAGTGTCTGAGCCCCAGTCCCTAACCTCACACATTTAATACAGTGTCTGAGCCCCAGACTCTAACCTCACATCTTTAATACAGTGTCTGAGTCCCAGACTCTAACCTCACACCTTTAATACAGTGTCTGAGCCCCAGACTCTAACCACACACCTTTAATACAGTGTCTGTGCTCCAGACTCCAACCTCACACCTTTAATACAGTGTCTGAGCCCCAGACTCTAACCACACACCTTTAATACAGTGTCTGTGCTCCAGACTCCAACCTCACACCTTTAATACAGTGTCTGAGCCCCAGACTCTAACCTCACACCTTTAATACAGTGTCTGAGGCCCAGACTCTAACCTCACACCTTTAATACAGTGTCTGAGGCCCAGACTCTAACCTCACACCTTTAATACAGTGTCTGAGCTCCAGACTCTAACCTCACAACTTTAATACGGTGTCTGAGCTCCAGACTCCAACCTCACACCTTTAATACAGTGTCTGAGTCCCAGACTCTAACCTCACACCTTTAATACAGTGTCTGAGCCCCAGACTTTAACCACACACCTTTAATACAGTGTCTGAGCTCCATACTTTAACCACACACCTTTAATACAGTGTCTGAGCTCCAGACTCCAACCTCACACTTTTAATACAGTGTCTGAGCTCCAGACTCCAACCTCACACCTTTAATACAGTGTCTGAGCCCCGGACACTAACCTCACACCTTTAGTGTCTGAGCCCCAGTCCCTATCCTCACACCTTTAATACAGTGTCTGAGCCCCAGTCTATAACCTCACACCTTTAATACAGTGTCTGAGCTCCAGACTCTAACCTCACACCTTTAATACAGTGTCTGAGCCCCAGACTCTAACCTCATAACTTTAATACAGTGTCTGAGCCCCAGACTCCAAACTCACACCTTTAATACAGTGTCTGAGCCCCAGACTCTAACCTCACACCTTTAATACAGTGTCTGAGCCCCAGACTCTAACCACACACCTTTAATACAGTGTCTGAGCCCCAGACTCCAACCTCACACCTTTAATACAGTGTCTGAGCCCCAGACTCTAACCTCACACCTTTAATAAAGTGTCTGAGCTGCAGACTCTAACCTCACACCTTTAATACACTGTCTGAGCTGCAGACTCTAACCTCACACCTTTAATACAGTGTCTGAGCCCCAGACTCTAACCTCACACCTTTAATACAGTGTCTGAGATTCAGACTCTACGCTCACACGTTTAATACAGTGTCTGAGCCCCAGACTCTAACCTCACACCTTAAATACAGTGTCTGAGCTCCAGACTCTAACCTCACACCTTTAATATAGGGTCTGAGCCCCAGACGCTAACCTCACACCTTTAATACAGTGTCTGAGCCCCAGACTCTAACCTCACACCTTTAATACAGTGTCTGAGCCCCAGACACTAACCTCACACCTTTAATACAATGTCTGAGCCCCAGACTCTAACTTCACACCTTTAATACAGTGTCTGAGCCCCAGACTCTAACTTCACACCTTTAATACAGTGTCTGAGCCCCAGACTCTAACCTCACACCTTTAATACAGAGTCTGAGCCCCAGACTCTAACTTCACACCTTTAATACAGTGTCTGAGCCCCAGATTCTAACCTCACACCTTTAATACAATGTCTGAGCCCCAGACTCTAACCTCACACCTTTAATACAGTGTTTGTGAGCCCCAGACTCTAACCTCACACCTTTAATGCAGTGTCTGAGCCCCAGTCCCTAACCTCACACGTTTAATACAGTGTCTGAGCCCCAGACTCTAACCTCACACCTTTAATACAGTGTCTGAGCCCCAGACTCTAACCTCACACCTTTAATACAGTGTCTGAGCCCCAGACTCTAACCTCACACCTTTAATACAGTGTCTGAGCCCCAGTCTCTAACCTCACACCTTTAATACAGTGTCTGAGCCCCAGACTCTAACCTCACACCTTTAATACAGTGTCTGAGCCCCAGACTCTAACCTCACACCTTTCACACAGTGTCTGAGCCCCAGACTCTAACTTCACACCTTTAATACAGTGTCTGAGCCCCAGACTCTAACTTCACACCTTTAATACAGTGTCGGAGCCCCAGACTCTAACCTCACACCTTTAATACAGAGTCTGAGCCCCAGACTCTAACCTCACACCTTTAATACAGTGTCTGAGCCCCAGATTCTAACCTCACACCTTTAATACAATGTCTGAGCCCCAGACTCTAACCTCACACCTTTAATACAGTGTTTGTGAGCCCCAGACTCTAACCTCACACCTTTAATGCAGTGTCTGAGCCCCAGTCCCTAACCTCACACGTTTAATACAGTGTCTGAGCCCCAGACTCTAACCTCACACCTTTAATACAGTGTCTGAGCCCCAGACTCTAACCTCACACCTTTAAGACAGTGTCTGAGCCCCAGACTCTAACCTCACACCTTTAATACAGTGTCTGAGCCCCAGTCTCTAACCTCACACCTTTAATACAGTGTCTGAGCTCCAGACTCTAACCTCACACCTTTAATACAGTGTCTGATTCCCAGACTCGAACCTCACACCTTTAAGACAGTGTCTGAGCCCCACTCTCTAACCTCACAACTTTAATACAGTGTCTGAGCCCCAGTCTCTAACCTCACACCTTTAATACAGTGTCTGAGCCCCAGACTCTAACCTCACACCTTTAATACAGTGTCTGAGCCCCAGACCCTAACCTCACACCTTTAATACAGTGTCTGAGCCCCAGACTCTAACCTCACACCTTTAATACAGTGTCTGAGCCCCAGACTCTAACCTCACACCTTTAATACAGTGTCTGAGCCCCAGACCCTAACCTCACACCTTTAATACAGTGTCTGAGACCCAGACTCTAACCTCACACCTTTAATACAGTGTCTGAGCCCCAGACTCTAACCTCACACCTTTAATACAGTGTCTGAGCCCCAGTCCCTAACCTCACACCTTTAATACAGTGTCTGTGCCCCAGACTCTAACCTCACACCTTTCACACAGTGTCTGAGCCCCAGACTCTCACCTCACACCTTTAATACAGTGTCTGAGCCCCAGTCCCCAACCGCACACCTTTAATACAGTGTCTGAGCCCCAGACTCTAACCTCACACCTTTAATACAGTGTCTGAGCTCCAGACTCTTACCTCACACCTTTACTACAGTGTCTGAGTCCCAGACTCTAACCTCACACCTTTAATACAGTGTCTGAGCCCCAGACTCTAACCTCACACCTTTAATACAGTGTCTGAGCCCCAGACCCTAACCTCACACCTTTAATACAGTGTCTGAGCCCCAGTCTCTAACCTCACACCTTTAATACAGTGTCTGAGCCCCAGACTCTAACCTCACACCTTTAATACAGTGTCTGAGCCCTAGACTCTAACCTCACACCTTTAATGCAGTGTCTGAGCCCAGACTCTAACCTCACACCTTTAATACAGTGTCTGACTCCCAGACTCTATCCTCACACCTTTAATACAGTGTCTGAGCCCCAGACTCTAACCTCACACCTTTAATACAGTGTCTGAGCTCCAGACTCTAACCTCACACCTTTAATACAGTGTCTGAGCCCCAGACCCTAACCTCACACCTTTAATACAGTGTCTGAGCCCCAGACTCTAACCTCACACCTTTAATACAATGTCTGAGCCCCAGACTCTAACCTCACACCTTTAATACAGTGTCTGAGCCCCAGATTCTAACCTCACACCTTTAATACAGTGTCTGAGCCCCAGTCCCAAACCTCACACCTTTAATACAGTGTTTGTGAGCCCCAGACTCTAACCTCACACCTTTAATACATTGTCTGAGCCCCAGTCCCTAACCTCACACGTTTAATACAGTGTCTGAGCCCCAGACTCTAACCTCACACCTTTAATACAGTGTCTGAGCCCCAGACTCTAACCTCACACCTTTAATACAGTGTCTGAGCCCCAGACTCTAACCTCACACCTTTAATACAGTGTCTGAGCCCCAGTCTCTAACCTCACACCTTTAATACAGTGTCTGAGCTCCAGACTCTAACTTCACACCTTTAATACAGTGTCTGATCCCCAGACTCGAACCTCACACCTTTAAGACAGTGTCTGAGCCCCACTCTCTAACCTCACAACTTTAATACAGTGTATGAGCCCCAGACTCTAACCTCACACCTTTAATACAGTGTCTGAGACCCAGTCTCTAACCTCACACCTTTAATACAGTGTCTGAGCCCCAGACTCTAACCTCACACCTTTAATACAGTGTCTGAGCCCCAGACCCTAACCTCACACCTTTAATACAGTGTCTGAGCCCCAGACTCTAACCTCACACCTTTAATACAGTGTCTGAGACCCAGACTCTAACCTCACACCTTTAATACAGTGTCTGAGCCCCAGACTCTAACCTCACACCTTTAATACAGTGTCTGAGCCCCAGTCCCTAACCTCACACCTTTAATACAGTGTCTGAGCCCCAGACTCTAACCTCACACCTTTAATACAGTGTCTGAGCCCCAGACTCTAACCTCACAGCTTTAATACAGTGTCTGAGCCCCAGTCCCTAACCTCACACCTTTAATACAGTGTCTGAGCCCCAGACTCTAACCTCACACCTTTAATACAGTGTCTGAGCCCCAGACACTAACCTCACACCTTTAATACAGTGTCTGAGCCCCAGACTCTAACCTCACACCTTTAATACAATGTCGGAGCCACAGACTCTAACCTCACACCTTTAGTACAGTGTTTGTGAGCCCCAGACTCTAACCTCACACCTTTAATACAGTGTCTGAGCCCCAGACTCTAACCTCATACCTTTAATACAGTGTCTGAGCCCCAGACTCCAAACTCACACCTTTAATACAGTGTCTGAGCCCCAGACTCAAACCTCACACCTTTAATACAGTGTCGGAGCCCCAGACTCTAACCACACACCTTTAATACTGTGTCTGAGCCCCAGACTCCAACCTCACACCTTTAATACAGTGTCTGAGCCCCAGACTCTAACCTCACACCTTTAATAAAGTGTCTGAGCCGCAGACTCTAACCTCACACCTTTAATACACTGTCTGAGCTCCAGACTCTAACCTCACACCTTTAATACAGTGTCTGAGCCCCAGACTCTAACCTCACACCTTTAATACAGTGTCTGAGATTCAGACTCCAACCTCACACGTTTAATACAGTGTCTGAGCCCCAGACTCTAACCTCACACCTTTAATACAGTGTCTGAGCTGCAGACTCCAACCTCACACCTTTAATACAGTGTCTGAGCCCCAGACGCTAACCTCACACCTTTAATAAAGTGTCTGAGCCGCAGACTCTAACCTCACACCTTTAATACACTGTCTGAGCTCCAGACTCTGACCTCACACCTTTAATACAGTGTCTGAGCCCCAGACTCTAACCTCACACCTTTAATACAGTGTCTGAGATTCAGACTCTACGCTCACACGTTTAATACAGTGTCTGAGCCCCAGACTCTAACCTCACACCTTTAATACAGTGTCTGAGCTCCAGACTCTAACCTCACACCTTTAATATAGGGTCTGAGCCCCAGACTCTAACCTCACACCTTTAATACAGTGTCTGAGCCCCAGACTCTAACCCCACACCTTTAATACAGTGTCTGAGCCCCAGACTCTTACCTCACACCTTTACTACAGTGTCTGAGTCCCAGACTCTAACCTCACACCTTTAATAGAGTGTCTGAGCCCCAGACTCTAACCTCACACCTTTAATACAGTGTCTGAGCCCCAGTCCCTAACCTCACACCTTTAATACAGTGTCTGAGCCCCAGTCTCTAACCTCACACCTTTAATACAGTGTCTGAGCCCCAGACTCTAACCTCACACCTTTAATACAGTGTCTGAGCCCTAGACTCTAACCTCACACCTTTAATGCAGTGTCTGAGCCCAGACTCTAACCTCACACCTTTAATACAGTGTCTGACTCCCAGACTCTATCCTCACACCTTTAATACAGTGTCTGAGCCCCAGACTCTAACCTCACACCTTTAATACAGTGTCTGAGCTCCAGACTCTAACCTCACACCTTTAATACAGTGTCTGAGCCCCAGACCCTAACCTCACACCTTTAATACAGTGTCTGAGCCCCAGACTCTAACCTCACACCTTTAATACAATGTCTGAGCCCCAGACTCTAGCCTCACACCTTTAATACAGTGTCTGAGCCCCAGATTCTAACCTCACACCTTTAATACAGTGTCTGAGCCCCAGTCCCAAACCTCACACCTTTAATACAGTGTTTGTGAGCCCCAGACTCTAACCTCACACCTTTAATACATTGTCTGAGCCCCAGTCCCTAACCTCACACGTTTAATACAGTGTCTGAGCCCCAGACTCTAACCTCACACCTTTAATACAGTGTCTGAGCCCCAGACTCTAACCTCACACCTTTAATACAGTGTCTGAGCCCCAGACTCTAACCTCACACCTTTAATACAGTGTCTGAGCCCCAGTCTCGAACCTCACACCTTTAATACAGTGTCTGAGCTCCAGACTCTAACTTCACACCTTTAATACAGTGTCTGATCCCCAGACTCGAACCTCACACCTTTAAGACAGTGTCTGAGCCCCACTCTCTAACCTCACAACTTTAATACAGTGTCTGAGCCCCAGACTCTAACCTCACACCTTTAATACAGTGTCTGAGCCCCAGTCTCTAACCTCACACCTTTAATACAGTGTCTGAGCCCCAGACTCTAACCTCACACCTTTAATACAGTGTCTGAGCCCCAGGCACTAAACTCACACCATTAATACAGTGTCTGAGCCCCAGACTCTAACCTCACACCTTTATTACAGTGTCTGAGACCCAGACTCTAACCTCACACCTTTAATACAGTGTCTGAGCCCCAGACTCTAACCTCACACCTTTAATACAGTGTCTGAGCCCCAGACTCTAACCTCACACCTTTAATACAGTGTCTGAGCCCCAGACTCTAACCTCACACCTTTAATACAGTGTCTGAGCCCCAGTCTCTAACCTCACACCTTTAATACAGTGTCTGAGCTCCAGACTCCAACTTCACACCTTTAATACAGTGTCTGATCCCCAGACTCGAACCTCACACCTTTAAGACAGTGTCTGAGCCCCACTCTCTAACCTCACAACTTTAATACAGTGTCTGAGCCCCAGACTCTAACCTCACACCTTTAATACAGTGTCTGAGCCCCAGTCTCTAACCTCACACCTTTCATACAGTGTCTGAGCCCCAGACTCTAACCTCACACCTTTAATACAGTGTCTGAGCCCCAGGCACTAAACTCACACCATTAATACAGTGTCTGAGCCCCAGACTCTAACCTCACACCTTTATTACAGTGTCTGAGACCCAGACTCTAACCTCACACCTTTAATACAGTGTCTGAGCCCCAGACTCTAACCTCACACCTTTAATACAGTGTCTGAGCCCCAGTCCCTAACCTCACACCTTTAATACAGTGTCTGAGCCCCAGACTCTAACCTCACACCTTTAATACAGTGTCTGAGCCCCAGTCCCTAACCTCACACCTTTAATACAGTGTCTGAGCCCCAGTCCCTATCCTCACACCTTTAATACAGTGTCTGAGCCCCAGCTCCTAACCTCACACCTTTAATACAGTGTCTGAGCTCCAGACTCTAACCTCACACCTTTAATACAGTGTCTGAGCCCCAGACTCTAACCTCATACCTTTAATACAGTGTCTGAGCCCCAGACTCCAAACTCACACCTTTAATACAGTGTCTGAGCCCCAGTCTCAAACCTCACACCTTTAATACAGTGTCGGAGCCCCAGACTCTAACCACACACCTTTAATACTGTGTCTGAGCCCCAGACTCCAACCTCACACCTTTAATACAGTGTCTGAGCCCCAGACTCTAACCTCACACCTTTAATAAAGTGTCTGAGCTGCAGACTCTAACCTCACACCTTTAATACACTGTCTGAGCTCCAGACTCTAACCTCACACCTTTAATACAGTGTCTGAGCCCCAGACTCTAACCTCACACCTTTAATACAGTGTCTGAGATTCAGACTCCAACCTCACACCTTTAATACAGTGTCTGAGCCCCAGACTCTAACCTCACACCTTTAATACAGTGTCTGAGCTCCAGACTCTAACCTCACACCTTTAATATAGGGTCTGAGCCCCAGACTCTAACCTCACACCTTTAATACAGTGTCTGAGTCCCAGACTCTAACCTCACACCTTTAATACAGTGTCTGAGCCCCAGACTCTAACCTCACACCTTTAATACAGTGTCTGAGCCCCAGACACTAACCTCACACCTTTAATACAGTTTCTGAGCCCCAGACTCTAACTTCACACCTTTAATACAGTGTCTGAGCCCCAGACTCTAACCTCACACCTTTAATACAGTGTCTGAGCCCCAGACTCTAACCTCACACCTTTAATACAATGTCTGAGCCCCAG